>NC_044979.1:101824032-101995845 GCF_008728515.1 Papio anubis
ACTCCTTATACAAAAATTAATTCAAGATGGATTAGAGACTTAAATGTTAGACCTAATACCATAAAAACCCTAGAAGAAAAGCTTATTTTTAAAACAGAGGTAATTGAATTCCCTTTGGAAAGCAGATATGCTTATGAATTGGAAAAAAAACAGTGCTAATAATAATGTAGAGGAATAAACTTCTACTGATGAATCCAACTTGAGTGATAACACCATACTGTATGACTCTATAGCTATAGCTTAAAATTATTCATACACTTTCCTCTTTATTGAAGAGGTCAACATTTTCAAAAGAGGGCAAAATTCTCTATTTACACAAAGGATTTTAAAAAATCACTCATTTTTTTCTTCCAGGACAGTTCAGAAAATTAAATATCATTCCTGCAGTAGGGGTTAAGATAACTCCAACTGATAAAGTCATGTAGTTGGCATGCAGAAGGAAGATAATGAATATCTGTTGAATAAATGAGAAGACTAATTTGGTTAGAAACACTCAAGTTCCTTTGGTCACTCAGACATTTATGACAGACAAACTAAAGAGAGCAATTAGGCAAGTAGCTGTTCACCAAACCCCTATTCTTCTCCTCCTACATTTCCTGTCTACACAGCTAGACTCCACTGCCTAGAATCACTGCCAGTTAGTGCTCAATAACAGAAGAAGAGAAGGATGCATTTTTACCACAGTTCAACAGTTCAGGCCTACAACACCTCTTATGCCTACTTCTCCATGCTTTCCCCGGTTTAGTGGTTTGATGTAGATAAGCACTTTGGAAGCCAGGTAGATGGCAGAGTGTGGTCTAAAGTCATTGCTTATCATAGAACCACCTGACAATCAAGAAACATGCGTCCTACACTTTACGTGAGTGAGTTCAAAACTTGCATTTATGTGTGTTGTTATACATTTGGGGGTAGCTATATGTAGGCAGCAAACCAGTCAAAAGAAACAAGGGCTCCATCTGTATTGGAAGTTCACAGAGAAGATGGCACTTGTCAATGCAAAAGCTTCCAAAGACATTTAGGTAATTTCTCAAGTGAGTCTTCTCAGAAAGAAAAAGGAAATGTTTGGGAAAGCAACAGAAGGATCAGGTTGAACAAAGTACAGCAATGTATATTCTTCTTTCCCAGAGGAGGAAGACACAAATATAACATATGAGAAAGGCATTGTGATGTTGGATTTAAGATAGCATAGTAAAGTTTTAGCTCTTTCAGAAATTATCACCTCAAAATGAGGAGGGTAAGAAAAAGAAATGCAATCACACATCCAAGTGAAAATCTGTAATCTCAAATCAAAACTATATGAGAAAGGGCTGCCAAATGCTGTAAATATCAAAGAGGAATGAGGCAAGATGCCAAGAGGCTAGGTAGAGAATAGACATTGAATTGCAAGAGGCCCTACAAAAGTAAGGAAAAAGTCAAGGCGCACACACACACACACCACTTCATAGGACCCTCATAATAAACCAAGGACAATTCTAGGTAGCTTGGAATACTACTGCTCTGATTGCCCTGTGGTACAAATCTGCAAATAGTTGGCCTGAAAAGAATACATTTCACTCAAAGATGGTAAATAATAATAACAAAGTGAAGAAGAAAAGACAGGAGGAAGAGAAGGGGCAGAAGGAAGAGTGCAAGGAGGAGGAGGACAAAGAGATGATGGAGAAGATGGAGGGGAAGAGGAAAAAGGTGAAGAAGAAGAGGAAGGAAGAGATTTAAAAAAAAAGAGAGCAAAGGGAAGAAAAGGAAGTATTATACCATCAGCAGCAAAAGCAGGAATAGAGAACTTCAAACAGCAGATGGAGAACACTCATCAGAAAAATGGTGCCACTATTAACAGAAAGAAGTTCCTGAAATTATCAAGAACAAGGGCTCAGGGGAATGAGACCTAGCAGAGCACAGGCAAGATATTGAAAAGAGAAGAAAACTAGAACTATCACATTAATGTAGATTGTGCTGGAAGCAGCTCAAAGGAGAACTGAATTACTAAAAATAAAAAGACCAGTGAAGGCACTATAAACAAAAAGAGATACAATAAAACAATCTGATAATTTCATAGAGAAAAAAGGAAAAACTCACCAACACGTGTAATAAATAAAAATGGGAAAAATACCATAGACACATTAAAAGAATTGTAAGAGATGTTTGCAAAATATAATATTGTACAGCAATACAAAGAAAATGAACCTCACAGTTTTTACAACATGATGTATTTACCAACGAGGTGAACTTGTACTTCTTTAAAGTCAATATTTCATCAAAAATACCCTGAGGCAGTGGCTTGGATTTTGTAAATTATGGTTATAAAATTGAAGACGTAACTTACTCTCTTAGCAAACCATGGAATGTGTGGTCCATCAGCACTGAGACTATGCCCTTATTTTAAAATGTAACCCAACTTTCCAAATGTAATTTTTAAAAACACTCTATAGTGCCACTGAGATTTCCCATTTGAATTGTCCAATTTAAAATCTATAGTTAAGAGTTGAGGCAACATTTCTCTTACATGTGCTACTTACTATAGCTTATGGCATCAAGGTTAAAATATTAAGTCAATGAAAATAATTTACTGAATTATAATTACAAAAAAATAGTTCCAGTGCAATGAGTTAACAGTTCCTTCCCAACAGGCAAGAAATTCAATATGGTTATTTTCATATTGCCTCCAGCACATTTTTATTTGAGTATGTATATGTGCAAACAAGGTTTCCTTTATGAGGAAAAAAATGTTCACATGTTTAAGTAATTCATTTTTACTTCCTCATAATTAGAAAAAGAATCACTGTAATACCTCAAACTTATATGAGTTAGCTATTATCTATCCTTTAGCCATGGACCAAATACTCCTAGCTGTAGAGGGTATGACATGGTTTGGCTGTGTTCCCCCACAAATCTCATCTTAAATTGTAGCTCCCATAATTCCCATGTGTTGTGGGAGGGAGCCGGTGGGAGATAATTGAATAATTGGGGGCAGTTTCCTCCATACTGTTTTCATGATAGTGAATAATTCTCATGAGATCTGATGGTTTTACAATGTGAAACCCCTTTCACTTGGTTCTCATTCTCTCTCTTTGCTGGCTGCCATGTAAGACATCCCTTTGTTTTTCCTTTGTCTTCCACCACAGTTGTGATGCTTCCCCAGCCATGTGGAACTGTGAGTCAATTAAACTTCTTTCCTTTATAAATTACCCAGTCTTGGGTATTCTTTATCAGCAGCATGAAAATGGACTAATACAGTAAATTGGTACTGGTAGAGTGTGGTGCTGCTGTAAAGATACCTGATATGTGAAAGCGACTTTGGAACTGGGTAACAGGTAGAGGTTGGAACAGTTTGGAAACTCAGAAGAAGATAAGAAAATGTGGGAACATTTGGAACTTCCTAGAGACTTGTTGAATGACTTTGAACAAAATGCTGATAATATGGACAATGACATCCAGGCTGAGGTGGTCTCAGGTGGAGATGAGGAACTAGTTGGGAACTGGAGTAAAGATGACTCTTGCTGTGTTTTAGCAAAGAGACTGGCAACATTTTACCCCTGCCCTACAGGTCTGTGGAACTTTGAACTTGAGGGAAATAACTTAGGATATCTGGCAGACCCAATTTCTAAGCAGCAAAACATTCAAGAGGTGACTTGGGTGCTGTTAAAAGCATTTGCTTTTATATAAGGAGTAAGGAAAGGATCCAGTTTCAGCTTTCTACTTACGGCTAGCCAATTTTTCCAGCACCATTTATTAAATAGGGAATCCTTTCCCCATTTCTTGTTTTTGTCAGATTTGTCAAAGATCAGATGACTGTAGATGTGTGGTACTATTTCTGAGGGGTCTGTTCTGTTCCATTGGTCTATATCTCCATTTTGGTACCAGTACCATGCTGTTTTGGTTACTGTACCCTTGTAGTATAGTTTGAAGTCAGGTAGCGTGATGCCTCCAGCTTTGTTCTTTTGGCTTGGATCCTTTCCTTACTCCTTATACGAAAATTAATTCAAGATGGATTAGAGACTTAAATGTTAGACCTAAAACCATAAAAACCCTAGAAGAAAACCTAGGGAATACGATTCAGGACATAGGCATGGGCAAGGACTTCATGTCTAAAACACCAAAAGCAATGGCAACAAAAGCCAAAATTGACAAATGGGATCTAATTAAACTAAAGAGCTTCTGCACAGCAAAAGAAACTACCATCAGAGTGAACAGGCAACCTACAGAATGGGAGAAAATTTTTGCAATCTTCTCATCTGACAAAGGGCTAATAACCAGAACCTATAAAGAACTCAAACAAATTTACAAGAAAAAAACAAACAACCCCATCAAAAAGTGGGCAAAGGATATGAACAGACACTTCTCAAAAGAAGACATGCATACAGCCAACAGACACATGAAAAAATGCTCATCATCACTCACCATCAGAGAAATGCAAATCAAAACCACAATGAGATACCATCTCACACCAGTTAGAATGGCAATCATTAAAAAAATCAGGAACCAACAGGTGCTGGAGAGGATGTGGAGAAATAGGAACACTTTTACACTGTTGGTGGGACTGTAAACTAGTTCAACCATTGTGGAAAACAGTGTGGCAATTCCTCAAGGATCTAGAACTAGAAACACCATTTGACCCAGCCATCCCATTACTGGGGATATACCCAAAGGATTATAAGTCATGCTGCTATAAAGACACAGGCATACGTATGTTTATTGTAGCACTATTCACAATAGCAAAGACTTGGAATCAGCCCAAATGTCCATCGGTGACAGACTGGATTAAGAAAATGTGGCACATATACACCATGGAATACTATGCAGCCATAAAAAAGGATGAGTTTGTGTCCTTTGTAGGGACATGGATGCAGTTAGAAACCATCATTCTCAGCAAACTATCGCAAGAACAGAAAACCAAACACCTCATGTTCTCACTCATAGGTGGGAATTGAACAATGAGATCACCTGGACACAGGAAGGAGAACATCACACACCAGGTCCTATTGTGGGGAGGGGGGAGGGGGGAGAGATAGCATTAGGAGATATACCTGATGTAAATGACGAGTTAATGGGTGCAGCACACCAACATGGCACACGTATACACATGTAACAAACCTGCACGTTGTGCACATGTACCCTAGAACTTAAAGTATAATTTTTTAAAGAAAGCATTTGGTTTTAAAAGGGAAACAGCGCATAAAAGTTCAGAAAATTTGCAGCCTGATGATGTAATCGAAAAGAAAAACCCATTTTCTGAGAAGAAATTCAAGCCTGCTGCACAAATTTGCAGAAGTTACAAGGAGACAAGACAATGGGGAAAATGTATCCAGGGCATGTCAGAAACCTTCCTGAAGCCCATCACATCACAGACCAACAGGCCTAGGAGGAAAAAATGGCTGTGTGCAGCCTAGGGACTTGGTGCCCTGCATCCCAGACATGCTAGTCATGGCTAAAAGGGGCTAGGTACAGCTCAGGCCATGGCTTCAGAAGGTGCAAGCCCTAAGCCTAGGAGATTTCTGCAGAGTGTTGAGTCTGTGGATACACAGAAGTCAAGAATTGAGGTTTGGGAACCTCCGACTAGATTTCAGAGAATGTATGAAACCACCTGAATGTCCAGGCAGAAATTTGCTGCTGGGGCAGGGCCCTCATGGACAACCTCTGCTAGGGTAGTGTGGAAGCAAAAAGTGGGATTGAAACCCCCACACAGAGTCCCTACTGGGGTACTGCCTAGTGGAGCTGTGAGAAGAAGGCCACCGTCCTCCAGACCCCAGAATGGTAGATCCACTGACAGCTTGCACCACGTGCCTGGAAAAGCAGCAGGCACTCATTGCCAGCCCATGAAAGCAGTCAGGATGGAGGCCGTACCCTGCAAAGCCACAGAGGCAGAGCTGCCCAAGACCATAGGAACCCACCTCTTACATCAGCATGACCTGGATGTGAGACATAGAGTCAAAGGAGATGATTTTGGAGCTTTAAGATTTGACTGCCATGCTGGATTTTTGACTTGCATGGGCCCTGTAACCCCTTTATTTGGCCAATTTCTCCCATTTGAAATGGCTGTATTTACCCAATGCCTGTACCCACATTGTATCTAGGAAATAACTAACTTGCTTTTGATTTCACTGACTCATAGGCGGAAGGGATTTGTCTTGTCTCAGATGAGATTTTGAACTGTGGACTTTTGAGTTAATGTGGAAATGAGTTAAGACTTTGAGGGACTGTTGGGAAGGCATGATTGGTTTTGAAATGTGAGAATATGAGATTTGGGAGGGGCCAGGGTGGAATGATATGGTTTGGCTCTATCCCCACCCAAATCTCATCTTAAATTGTAGCTCCCATAATTCCCACATGCTGTGAAATGAACCCGGTGAGAGAGAACTGAATCCTAGGGGCGGTTTTCCCCGAACCATTCTTGTGGTAGTGAATAAGTCTCATGAGATCTGATGGTTTTATAACGGAAAAATCCCTTTCGCTTGGATCTCATTCTCTCTCTTTGCTGGCCACTGTGTAAGACATCCCTTTACTCTTCTGCCATGATTGTGAGACCTCCCCAGCTATGTGGAACTGTGAGTCCATTAAACCTCTTTCCTTTATAAATTACTGAGTCTTGAGTATGTCTTTATTAGCAGCATGAGAACAGACTAATAAGGGTGATATTGCAAAAGTATTATCAAAGAAAGCATGATAGGGGGAGTGGAGATTTGGAGAACATCCTCCTACTACTATTAGAAAAACAGCCTTTGGAAAAATAGCTCAAAAGAAGCCCTTGGTGAAGGATGATTTTCCGGAGTCACCTGTAGAGTTCTAGTTCCTCCCACACCATTGAGTCCCCTTTGAGAACTACTCTGGGAGGCTGAGCAATGACTCTGCAAAGAGAATTAACCATACACTAAATAAGGACCTGTTGACATACACATATAACAGCTTGAGGGTGCTGTGGCGTGTGTGTGTGCATGTGTGCATGTGCACCATAGACAGAGTGAAGGAAATGCCTTGCATTTCCTAACGAAAGGGTCTTAAGAAAACATCTGGTCCAACCTTATCCTAAATCCCTCCCTCCCCCCACCCTCCCAACATAAATCATAGATAAGACCATAGGGAATTAGAGAAGCAAATGATTAGACTCAGGCCATAAATCAGTTGAAATAAACTCCAAGAAAGGATCTTCTGGTATTTGTTTAATGTGCTGTTAACTCTAGCCCCACTTCATTACTAGATAGTATGTACAGCTTCAGAAGGAAAACACACACACACACAGGTGCCTTCTACAATTTCTCCATTCAAACTCGAAATGTAAGAGTAAGAATTATCACAAGAGCAATTGTCTTTCAGAAATCTAAATAAATAGCAAAAGAGCCCATCTCTTCTCAGTTTGCAGGATGAAGTTGTGACTCGTGTTATTAAGTAATGTTTTATGGAATCAGAAGTCTCTGAATCCATGCTGTTGAACCTCTTTCTTGAATTAGCAAGAATTAACTGAATTAACTATATTAACTTGAATTAATTATAATTTAGGTCCCCAAATCTATGTATCATGCCTTCAATCTCAGGCCCGCATGTCTGGAGGCAGATGTTTGAATGGCAGCACCTCTAGAGATAAGGTTAGCGCACGTGCCTGAATTGGAAACATTTTGGCCTTGGTGCCAAGAATTTATTTCCCTTTCTATTTCTCTAGCTCTATGCAGTTTTAAAATTTGTTTTTAAACAATTTATAATAATTAAAGATCCTGCCTATTCTTTTTTTGAGACAGAGTCTCACTCTGTCACCAGGCTGGAGTGCACTGGTACGATCTCGGCTCTCTGCAACCTCCGCCTCCCAGGTTCAAGCGATTCTCCTGCCTCAGCCTCCCAGGTAGCTGGGATTACAGGCACCCGCCACCAGGCCTGGCTAATTTTTGTATTTTTAGTAGAGATGGGGTTTCACCCTCTTGGCCAGGATGGCCTCGATCTCCTGACCTCATGATCCGCCCACCTCGGCCTCCCAAAGTGCTGGGATTATAGGCATGAGCCACCGCACCAGACCAATCCTGCCTATTCTTATAGACAACACAACTCTGGAACTTAGGATGTAGTGAAGTTTAAATATAATTGGAATAGTAGTTTCTAGTGATTTCCTGACCCCAAATTGCCACATGTGGTTTAGAATTTTGCATCATGGACTTGTCCACTAGAAAGAAACAACCCAACCAATTATAATAGAGACATGAGTTCAAGATTAACATCTTAATCCTACAGGGTGATGCCAAAGTAACTGTCATTTTGTCGAGCTACTAGAAAAAAAAGTAAAAGAACCCCTCAAATGACATTTTGACAAAAGACTGCCACAAGGAAACACCTTTTTTCCCCAAACAGAAATGCATAGGCTAGAAATACCATAATGTCCTAAAGATCAGTATTTAGGTGAGACTCAAACATCAAATGACCAGGAAGCAAAATAATCTGTGGAGTCCCCCTCCCCTCTCCAAAATTACTGTAATCTCAATAGTCCTTACCCTGGCATTACTGAGATACAAAATTCATCAAATATCCAGTGATGACAGCCCTGATGGAGAGAGAGCAACAAGGTACCTGTCTGAAGAACTCCTCCAGGAGTGACATTGTCCAGCGATGATGGAGGTCCCACGCTTTTGCTGGATGGCTAATATCTGCCGTATGCAGCATAAGGGATAAGGCTTTTGGCTTTTCAATGCTGTAAACCAAAAGCACCCAAACACATGATGACCACACTCTTCAGAACCTCAATAAGAGTTTTTAAAAAATTATTAAGTTTTTAATCTCTGTTGTTCTTCCATCTCAAACCCCACTTCAGTTAAATTGAGGAAAAGACATCATTTCATCCTACAACTGGGATACTCATTAACTTGGTCTCCATATTTACAGAACTGGACTCTCTGGACTCAAATCCATTTCTGGGATGACTGCATCCTTCAAAAAGACAGCAAGAATCCAAGAGTAACTGACTTTTATGTGTTGCCTCTGCATTGGGGATCTCTGATAATTTAGTTTCCCACAGGGAATTATTTTAAATTCTCACTGGGGACAACTGATACTACCTCTATTATTTTTTCAGCCCTGATGAAAACATACCTCATTGTGATAGGTACAACTTTTATGCTTTCTCCTTCAAACATCACCATTGCATGAGAACACTCTATAAAGTTGTGTTAAAGGAGATGCTCTTTAAAGGGATAGCCACATGGACAAGGATCCATTTAAACACCTATACAAACACAAGCCGCAAGCACACTTACGCTTCTGGCTGCTGCAGAGCAGTCTTCATTGCTTTGATTTGTTGGAAGTGACAAGACATATCCGTGGCCATCACCATTTCAATTACCAAGGTTCGAAACTCCCTTTTAGAGACAACCATGGAGAAAAAGGATGGAAGTCAAAAATGGAAAACAAAAATCAGGTTTTTTTGTTTTTGCCACTGGTAATCAAAATCAGTTAACTATTTCTGACATTTCTCATTTAATTTGGGTCTTTAAGGTGAGCTTTTTATTTGGAATAAATGAAAGCTAAGGATTAAGGAAATCATTTGTGAGGAATATGATACATGGAATACACATATCATTTGGAAAATTAACTCACAGGAAAAAATTCAATGAAACTGAAAATTGTGTTAAAATGCTCTTTTCTCCAAATGAATTCAGAGTTTTAAGAAAGAATTAACTTAAAAATAATCCTAGAAAGTAAATTGATAATCCATATTTCACGTTGGATACAGGTAGTCCATCGTTTTAAAAATAGCTTGATTTTTTAATAGAGTTTTAGGTTGACAGAAAAATTGAGCTTATAGTATAGCTAGTTCCCATATTACCTCTCTTCCTGCACAGTTTCCTTATTTTTAAAGTCTTGTGTTAATGTGGTGCATTTGTTACAACTAGTGAACCAATATGGATACATTATGTTAACTACAGTCCTTAGTCTATGTTAACGTTCACCTGGCACATTGCACACTTCTACCAGTTTTGACAAATGCATAATGCCGTGTATCCACCATCACAGTATCCTTACAGAACAGATTCAGCACCCTAAAATCCCCTGTGCTCCTTCAATTCACCCCTCTCTCTTTTCCCTCACCCCTGCCAATCACTGATCCTTTTACTGTCTCTAAGAACTTTATTGAGGTATAATTTACATAGAATAAACTGCTGAAAATTTACATAAATTGCAGAATGTAAGGAGTTTAACAGCTGAATAAGTTTTTGAAAATACCACTGTAATCATGATACCAAATATTTCCCATCACCCTCAAATCTAATCCCAGGCAAAGTTTGATCTGGCTCATGTCTATCTAAAACAGTTTGAATTTTCTACTTTGACACATATGTATATAAAGTATACACATATATATTTAGTATATAATATAATATATAATATATTTCAAATATTTAACATATATATTTCAATATTTATATATTATATACACACATATTTAATACATACATACACATATTTATTATATATATACATGTAGACATGCGTATATACACACATATGTACCATATATTAAATATGTGTGTATATATGTACATATACATACATATATACACAAATTATTTTAAAATATAATGAATACATATATTATATACAGACATACACATTATATATTAACATAGATACTAGATATATACACACATGTTTCTGTGTATATACATAGACACATACACACATATACAAAATACAAAATGTACTCTTTCTTTACTCAGCATAATGATTTACAATTCGTCTATATAGTGGTTCATCAATAGTTCATTTTCTCTTATTGCAGTGTGGTATTCTATCATATCAGCATACCACAATTTGTAATTCATTTACTAGCTAGCAGACATTCGAGCTATCAGATTCTAGTTTGGGACTATTGTGAATAAAGCTACTATGGGTATTCATACATAAATCTTTGTGTAGACACATATGTTTTCATTTATCTGGGGTGAATACCTAGAAGCAGAATGACTGGTTTATAAGATAGCTGAGTGTTTATAAGAAACTGCCAGCCTGGCGTGGTGGCTCTAGCCTGTAATCCCAACACTCTGGGAGGCCGAGGTGGGTGGATCACTTGAGGTCAGGAGTTCGAGACCAGTCTGACCAATATGTTGAAACCCCATCTCTACTAAAAATACAAAAATTAGCTGGGTGTTGTGGCGTGTGCCTGTAGTCCTAGCTACTCAGGAGGCTGAGACAGGAGAATTGCTTGAACCCAGGAGGCGGAAGTTGCAATGAGGTGAGATCACGCCACTGCACTCTAGCCTGGGTGACAGAGCGAGACTCCATCTTGGAAAAAAAAGAAAAGAAACTGCCAAATATTTTTCAAAGTGGTTGTATCACTTCACATTTGACCACTAGTGTCTAACATTTTCAGTTTTTCTTTGCCTACTCTAATTAGTCTTTAATTTCAGCCATTCTTCTGATGGATATGTAGTGGTATCTCATTGTGGTTTTAATCTACATTTCTTTGAATGACTAATTATGTCAGGCACATTTTCATGTACTTATATTCCATTTGTATACAATTTTTAGGGAAATGTCTGTTTCAAACCTTTCTCATTAAAAAATTGAATTGTTTTCTTATTATTGAATTATAAAAGTACCTTACACATTTTGGATTCAAAACATACGTAAAACGTAAGTGTTATGAATAATTTCTCCAATTTCTTGGCTTGCTTTTTTTTTAACGGTGTCTTCCAAAGAGCGAAAGGTTTTAATTTTTATGAAGTTCGATTTATCATTTAAAAAATGCTTCATGCTTTTTCTGTCCTATCTGAGAAACCTCCATCTACTTCCAAGGACTTAACTGTTTTCCTCTGGAATTCTTGCCATTTTAGCTTTTACGTTTAGGTTTATAACCAATTTTGAGCTATTTTTGAATATGGTATGTGATAAGGGTCAAAGTTATTTTTTCCCGTTGTTCCAAAACCATGTGTTGAAAATATTTTCTTTTCCCCATTGAATTAATTTGGCACCTTTGTCATAAATCAATTGATGAGTCAATTTCAAAACTCTGAACTCTGTCCCATAGGTATGTCCATCTTTCACCAATGAAATGCTGCCTTGAATACTGTAACTTAAGCATGCTTTGAATCAAGAAATATGAGTTCTCTAACCTTGTTCTTCATTTAAAAAGTATTATTTTGCATTTCCATATAAAGTTTATAATAATCATCACAATTTCCAACATAATTCTGCTGGAATTTTGATTAGAATTGTATTGAAACAATAAATAAATTTTGGAATATTTGACACCTTTACAATACTGAGTGTTCCACTACAAGATGACAGTATATCTCCCAATGTATTTAGGTCCTCTATAATCAGCAATGCTATGTAATCTTTAGTGAGCATGAGTTGCACTTGTTTTTGAAAGTCACTACTAGTTTATATGTTTTGTGCTGTTGTAAAAAATTATTTTATTTTATTTTCCAATGGTTTGCTGCCAGTCTTTCTTTCCCTCTCTCTCTCTATATATAGATATATGTATATATGCATATATGTATATGTATAATGGTTTTTACACTAACCTTGTATTCTATGACCTTGCAAAATTCATTATGAGTTCCAGTAGCTCCTTTACAGATCCTTAGGATTTTCTACCTAGACAATCATGTCATTTGTTATTAACATCTTAACAATGTTGACGAATGTAAGATCAAGAATCTTTGTCTTGCTCCCAAGTCTTAGGGAAAAAACATTCAATATTTCACCATCAAGCTTGATGTTAGTTATAGGTTTTTCACATATGCCCTTCATCCAATTGAGGAAGCTGCCTTCTGTTTCTGGCTTGCTGAGAGTTTTTATCATGAATGAGTGTTGAATTTTGTCAACAAATGCTTGTTATGTATCTATTAAGATGACTGTATGATTTTCTGTTTGTTTTTAAATATGGTGAATTCTTTTAATTAATTTTTGAATGCAGAATTAATCTTGCATTCCTTGGATAAGCCCAATATATGAGTCAGGATTCTCCAGAGAAACCAATAGGATACACACATATAAAGAAAGAGATTTATTATAAGGAAGCGACTCATATAATCATGCAGGCTGACAAGTCCCAAGATCTGCAGGATAAATCAGCAAGCTGGAGATCCAGGACACCCAAAATTGTACTTCCAACTTGAAGGCTGACAGCTCAAGAACCAGGAAGAGCCACTGTTCTTGTTCAAAGACAGGCAGAAAGAATTCTCTTGCTTGGGAGGAGGTCAGCCTTTTAGTTCTAGTTAGGCCTTCAACTGGTTGAATGAGGTCCACTCATGTTAGGAAGGGCAATCTGCTTTACTCAGTCTACCCTCTTATATGTTAATCCCATCCAAAAATGCCCTCACAGAAACAACAGAATAATGCTTGACCAAATATCTGTGCACACTGAGGCCCAGGTGAGTTGACACATAAAATTAACTATAACACATGATATATTATCTTCTTAGTATATTGTTATATTCAATTAGTTAATATTTTACTGAAAATTATTATAACTACGTTCATAAAATACAATAGTCTTTAATATTCCTTTAACGAATTTTTTTGCCAGGGTATTTTGCATAGTATTTCTTTCTTCTCTAAATAAACTTGCATAAGATTGTTATTATCTGTTCTTTGCATATTTGATAGAATTCACCAGTTAAACTATCCAAGGATGGATATTTCTTTGTGGGAATATTTTTGATGACAAAGTCAATTTTTTTAACAGACACAGGATTGTTCAGACTTTGTTTCATCTTGTGTGAGTTTTGGTAAGTTGTATTTTGCAAGGAATTTATCCACTTCATCAAAGTTGTCAAATTTATTGAGATAAAGTTGTTTGTAACATTTTTTTATGTATTTCATATCTGTAGGATCTAGTATTGGTACTTTGTGTTTTCTCCTTTTTATTGACCAGTCTAGATAGAAGGTTGTCAATCATGTTGCCCTTTTCAAAGAACAGCTTTAGCTCTGTTAATTTTTTCCTGTTTATTTTTTCTATTTTATTGATTTTTCCTCTTATCATTACTAATTTCTTCTATCCACTTTGAATTTACATTACTGTTTTGTTCTAGCTCCTGAAGTCATTGGGTTTGGAACTTTTTTCTTTCCTGCTACGAACATTTATAGCTGTAAATTTCCTCTAGGCGCTGTTTTAATAGTATTGCACACATTTTTAATATATTGCATTTTCATTCTTGATAAATTTGAAATGTTTCCTAGTTTCCTCTGATTACTTTTTGATCCACAAATTATTTAGAAGAGTGTTAATTTTCAAATGTATGAGATTTTCCTAGATATCTTATTCTTATTGATCTCTAATTTAAATCCATTAAGGTCAAAGAACATACTCTTAAAGCTTATGATATTTTAAAATTATTAAAACTTATTTTAAAATGTCCCAGCATGTGTACTTGAAAACAATATGTATATTTCAGTTGTTGTGTGGTGTTCTATAAATATTAATTAAGGCAAAGTGGTTGATGATGTTCAAATCCTCTTAGGTTCTTACTGATATTTTTGCCCAGTTTTTCTATCAACTGCTAAGGTAAGAATCTTAAAACCTCCTATGATTGTGAAAATATATATTTCTCCTTTTTCTCCTATCAATTTTTACATTTTAAATTTTGGAAGTCTATAGTTACCTAATACTTATTTATGATTGTTGTGTCTTTCTGATGACACTCTTATTATCAGAAAATCTCCTTTCTCTTTCACAACATCCTTTTTCTTGCAGTTCATTTTAGTTAATATTAATATCACCACTGCATTCTACTTATTCCTACTGTTTGGTACATTTTACATACTTTTACTTTGAACCTTTTAGTGTACTTATATTTAAAGTGTATCTCTTGTACAATTGCAGTTAAGGCTTGCCTTTTTATCAATTCTAATAACCTTTTCCTTTTAAGTGGAATGTTTAGTCTTTTAACATTTAATGTAATTATTAATTTAGTTGGATTTGGGTCTAACATCTTATTGTTTGTTTTCTGATTATCATCTTTGCTTTTTTCCCTTCACAAAAACTTTTCTGCTTGAGATATTTTTTGTATTATTTATTTTTTAAATTAATTTTAATTTATCCACTGCTAAACGGTCAATTTAAATTTATCTTTTGATAAATGGGTAAACTTCAACAATTTTTAGCTATTATGGTTAATCTTTTTAGTGGTTGTTTGGGGATTACAACATATATCTTTAATTTTCTGTCTATTGTACAACTTTGTGTAACATGTAAAAATCCTGCAACAGCATAGGTCCATTTACTAACATTAACTGGTCTTTATGTTATCATTGTCACACGTATTACACCTCTCTACATATAAGCTCCATGAGATGGTGTTGTAATATTTGTTTCAAATGGTCAAATGCACAATTTAAATAAATGAAGAAAAATGGTCTTCTATATTTTCCCAGACATTTATCATTTTATTCTTTCCTAAAAGTCTGATTTCACTGTATCATTTTCCTTCCAATAAATATTTAGATTAATCTAAAAATTAATAAAATATAAAATAACAAAATAATATTTTTGAAACTACCTCAATGAAAGCTCTAAAGAAATTTATTTAGCATCCTTTATAACGCGGCTCCATTAGTGACACATTCCTGTTGTTTTCTATTATCTGAAAATAATTTTATTTCATCTTCATTCTTGAAGTTCATGTTCACAGGATGTAGTATTCTGTGTTGGCTTTTTTTTTTCTTTTTAGTACTTTAAATGAATTATTCCATTGTTTTCTGGCCTCCATAGTTTCTGAGGAATAGTCTACTGTAATTCAACTTGTTCTCCTAAATGTAATTTGCCATTTTTCTTTAATTTTATCTTTGCTTCTTAGCAGTTTGACTATAATATGTGCCTAAGCGTTTTTTCATCAAATTTATCCTGTTTTAGGTTTGCTGAATTTCTTGAATCTGTCTATTTATATGTTTGGCAATATTTGGAGACTGTTCAGTCATTATTTCTTCAAATTCTTTTTCTTTCCTATTCTCTCTCTTTTCTCTCCTTCTGAGACTCAAATTGCCCTTATGTTTGCTCATATAAAACTATCCCACATGTCCCTAACATTCTACTCATTTAAAACATCTTTTTCCTCTTACTTTTTCAAATTGAATAATTTCCAACTTTGAAATTCAAAAAACGAACTTTTAAAAGTCACTGTTTCTTTCTTCTGTCTTCTCTGCCATGCACTAAGCCTATGTAGCAAATTCTAAATGTAGATATTTTATTTTTTAGTTCTAAAATTTGTTTTTCATTTATATTTTCATTTTACTCACAAACCTTACCATATTTTATTCAATACAAGCACATTTTTCGTTATCTCACTGAGCATAGAAATAATAATTGTTTTAAAAGTCCAAAGTCCTCATCTGATAATTCTAACAATGGTTTATCCTAGAGTGTATATCTATTGATTGTCTTTTGCCTTGCTAAGAAATCATTTTTTCCTGATCTTTATATGTCACTTAGATTGTATCCTGAATATTATAGATATAAGTTTTAGGGAATCTGGGTTCTGTTATATTGCTCTGAAGACTGTTGATATTTTGTTTTAGCAGGCAAAACTTATTTATACTCAAAATACAAACCCTGTACAGGTTCAGTAAGCAATATATCAGATATCGCTGGACAGGGAAGGAAACATCACACACCGGGCCTTGTCAGGGGGTGGGGAGCTAGGGAAGGCATAGCATTAGGAGAAATACCTAACGTAGATGACAGGTTGATGGGTGCAGCAAACCACCATGGCACATGTATAAACTTGCACTTTCTGCACATGTATCCCAGAACTTAAAATATAATTTAAAAAACTAATAAAAATGGTTTGAAAAAAATAACAAAAGGTGGCCAGGCACAGTGGCTCATGCCTATAATCTTAGCACTTTGGGAGGCCAAGACCAGTGGATCATTTGAGGTCAGGAGTATGAGGCCAGCCTGACCAACATGGTGAAACCCCATCTCTACTAAAAATACAAAAAATTAGCCAGGGCTGGTGGTGCATGCCTGTAGTCCCAGCTACTCGGGAGGATGAGGCAGGAGAATCACTTGAATCTGGGAAGCAAAGGTTGCAGTGAGCTGAGATCATGCCACTGCACTCCACTCTGGGTGACAGAGTGAGACTCGTCTCAAAGTAATAATAATAATAAAAGGTTTGAATATGGCAGAGAACAGCTTCACACATATTCAGACATATCATGGTTTTGAAGGATTTGTGTGAGGGCTTGTTTAGACAGCGTATAATCCTGGCTTCCTGACAATCTAGTAAAGTGTTCTAAAGCTTGCATAATTGCCTCTTAACATATTTTCCAAACATACGTATACTACTTCTGTTACATATACTTTTCTTATAGATTTTCTACTTCTGCTTAGCTACAATTTTGTCAAAAACTTAGCTATATAATTTGTATTTCCACTCTACTATAATCATAAGTCTCATTCATTCTTTCAATCTACAACTAGGGTAGCGAGGCTGGCATAGGCAGGATCTAAACCTATAGTCACCTGGAATAAACCAGACATATTGGTTCACACTGGAATGCATTGCTATATATCAATGCAAGCATACTTAGTGTTCATCTTTAGCTCTTGTTCTTATAAGTGGGTATTTGTGAAGTACCAGTTGTGAATAATTTGAATGTTGCCTCTGATTTAAAAAAAACTTACAAAATTAGTGATTTAGCAAAACACAGGTGAATTTAGTATAAAAAATGGCCAAAATAGTCACTTGAAAATAAAGATTAGTGAAATCTGTTTATGTGCTACCCTTGTATATTTGTGTTTCTTATTCTGTACTAGCTTTATTATCTTGAAGAGAGAGTGACACAAAAATATCTCAAAGAGAGAATAAAATCATGGAATAGATTATGTATTGGAACACCCTGATGTGGTGGAAACTTATTTATAGTTATAGCCCATAGTACCACGTTTTATTTCTATGCTATCCCCATCAAGCTACCATTGACTTTCTTCACAGAATTAGAAAAAACTACTTTAAATTTCATGTGGAACTAAAAAAGAGCCTGTATAGCCACAACAATTCTAAAGAAAAAGAACAAACCAGGAGGCATCATGCTACCTGATTTCAAACCATACTACAAGGCTACTGTAACCAAAATAGCATGGTATTGGTACCAAAACAGATATACAGACCAATGGAATAGAACAGAGGCCTCAGAAATAACACCACACATCTAAAACCATCTGATCTTTGACAAACCTGACAAAAATAAGCTATGGGGAAAGGATTCCCTATTTAATAAATGGTGTTGGGAAAACTGGCTAGCCATATGCAAAAAACTGAAACTGGACCCCTTCCTTACACCTTATACAAAAATTAACTCAAGATGGATTAAAGACTTAAAGTAAGACCTAAAACCATAAAAACCCTAGAAGAAAACCTAGGCAATAGCATTCAGGACATAGGCATGGGCAAAGACTTCATGACTAAAACACCAAAAGCAATGGCAACAAAAGCCAAAATTGGCAAATGGGATCTAATTAAACTAAAGAGCTTCTGCTCAGCAAAAGAAACTATCATCAGAGTGAACAGGCAACCTACAGAATGGGGGGAAATTTTTGTAATCAAATCTTTTATTATAACTTTTACTAATAGTTCAATTGCATGGAGGGTTACTTTTTTCCTGAAGTTGTGCAATGATTAATTGAATTGCTCTGAATTTTTCAGATGCTGGCTAAGTCTAGCATATTCCAATAAAATTTAAGTCAAATATTTCCATATGTTTTAATAAACTAAAGCTACATGGAAACTCTTAGCCACTCTTAATAAAAATCAGCCTCTCAGATTTATTGTTCAGTACAGTTTATTTCTCTGAATCCTTGAAAGATGGTGAGCACATAAATACCCAATAAACAGCTGATTTTTAATTAAAATATAAGGACTATTTCAGTCACAATGGATTCAGAATTTTGTAAGGATTTAGATGATCTCTGCCTGCAAGGTTTGAAGTGCCTTAACCTATATTTATAGCTACAATGATTTATTGGCTTGCTATATATGACACAAAGTGTGGTAAGCATTTTAAAATGATTCTGTTGTTTATCATAATGTATTCCAACTGCAGAATAAATGTTATTATCTATTTTCAAGAAATTAAATTTTTAAAGATGTAAAGATATTGAGTCACTTCCCAAATGTCATACAGCTAGCAAGTGACTGAGTCCATATTCAAAACACAGGTATGTGCCTAAATTCATGCAACAGAATTAAGTGTACATAATTTTTTAAGTGTCAAATAATTTCCTTAGAAAGTATCAAAAGATTGATAAGAAGTCCAAATCAAATATAGGGTGAAAAACATGTTATTAAATAAAAGATAAAATTCAGATTTAACGAATTCAGATAAAAGCAACACGTTTCCTAGAGTTAAAAAAAAAAAAAAAGCAAATATATCCAAAGTGTCCTCAGTTGAACACTGTTAGAAGTTATTTTTCAAACTTTCTTATTTAAGAATTTTTAGGACAACATCGAATTATTTGACTCAAACTGGTTTCACTTCCCAATTCATCAATAAAAAGCAATGTAAAGATGGCAGAATAAAGTAGTTGGAACTTAATCATAACATTCTATAGATTTTATTTATAAACATTTGAATATCTGTATAAAGAAAAAAGAGAGAGAAATAAGACATACATACATACACAAAGAGAAGGTGAGAGTGAGAGAAAGAAAGAGAGAGAAAGCAATACTAATCAACATTTTAGGTAAGGTGTTATTTTCTCAAAAGCAGCATACTTCATCCAACTTCAGAGTTCCTTCCCTGGCCTCCAAATCGCTCTCTTTTCTCATCCTTACCTCCAGTCATCCTTTGAGAGGTTAACCAAAATATTCATTTCCTCGTCATCTTGCAGAAGGCGATAAGCTGCACTTAAATGGTGATTCTCCAGTACAGATCTGTCATTGTACAGAATAGCTGGATCAGACCTGAACAGAAACCAAGCAAAATTCAGAATGTTAAACAGTTGCGATTTATTTGGGTAATTCTAACAGGCTAGAACCCACTACCACTTTTTCCCATGCTTAGAAATTATCTTTGTCCCCATGCCATTTATGTGAACCAAAAGCTCAACTAACACTACAAATCATCAATAGATGAATGTAGGGTATTTTAGTATCGGTACATGTGTGGGCAGGAAATATGTAAAATCCAGCCTGAGAACTCTCTTAAAACTGTTTTACAACCAGATCTCAATTACCTATATTAGTGGCAAAGGTGCTTTTTCTTTTTTTTTTTTTTTTAAAAATATGGGTCATGTCAAACTTCTTTATATTTTCTGGAATGACATTTATTTTTATTTTATTCAATGAATGCACTGGTTTATTTATTTCAGCTGTAATTTTCAGAACACACATCACCTAGTAGGTACTATCTGTAAGCTACCTCTGATAGTGGCTTGATCTTAAAGTTTTTCCATGCAGAAACCACATGTGGAAAATTGAGAATAAAGAATATAAAGATTATAATGTCAGTTTTTAGTCCCTATCTCAAAGACCATACTATAGCTGAATGTCACTAAACACAGGACTGTATACTATTTTAAGATCTTAAATTTAATGAAAGCTTAGATTATTTGTTTCTCACCAAGGAAGCTGAGTTTCAGAGACTTAAAAAAACTTGTTAGAGCCTTTTGGTGGCCAAGTGGCAGGGCTGGGATGAAGGCAAGATCTTCTGACAGCTGGGCCAGTGCTTCCCCAAGATAACTTCCACCTGCCATTGGCCAAACTTTGGGCAGTATCTATCATACCCTGAAACTGTTAGGCTTAACATTTTATTCATCAAAGGATTAAGGGCCTAGTCACAGACTTTGTTTTCTGAACAGAGATCACACAGGCTGAGATGCTTTGGATAAAGTTCTGTTGAACAGGGCCAATGTTTAAATTTTGTTCCAAACCAAGCTTAACTGAACACATTGGAATTTTCCCACTCCTATTGAGATAACACAGAACATTCAAATCCCGAGGTGAAAGATCTGCTGTTACATCTGTTGAGTAAGTTAGATACCAACTGATGTGTATTTTGTGACACTCTTTTCCAACTCCTGTAATTAAGCCATTTTCCTCTGAGTTGGGGCTGGTTTTGATCCTGGTCTCCAGGCAAGACCCACATATGTTCAACCCACCTATCTTTCTTGGGCAGGTGCTATTCACCATGGTCTCTGTCCTCAGAGCAAAGGTTCCACCCACAGACACACATTAAACAGTGCTACTCTATGGAATTCCCTGTGTTAAAGACCTTGGAACAGAACCACAAAAAGCTGCTTTTCTGTGGCTGAGACTAAATGAGGAGGCAGGAAGGTGGAACTGAAGCGAGTAGCCGAAGTTCTTTTGTCTGCCTCCATTCAATTAAAATTCTCCTTCTGAACAGAGATCAGACAATATTGTTTTCTTTTGTGTACACTGTAATTAAGCGTTGAGTTCATTAAATACATGTAGATTGATTTAATGAACATAAACCTATCTAGAGTGTGCACCTGCTTTTTCAAGTGAAATCGGCAAGTATTTATTTGGTGTTAAACTCTCATCCCGCCCTGCTACATTCTTTCTCTTTGACTTACTACCTTTCACCATATCCTAGCTCCTTTTGATTACTATGTCAAGGATAATTAACTAACTCTACTGCCAGATTATCTCCAGTTCCACATCATTGTCTTAAGAGAGGGCAAGTTCTTAGGCTAGGACAGGGCAAGGAAGAGTTTATCCTAAGTAGAAATGACAATTGACTGGTGCTATTGCCTGGAATTCTGTGCTGAGAGGAATACTCAGAATATACCCACAGTTTAGTAAGAAAAAATACCAAAATCAATTAACAATATCTGTTACAGGTCAGGAGGTTCCAAGTGGGGCACTTGGACCCATATTTAATGTCTCCAATGGGAGGTTTGTGTTTACCTATGCAGTCAGTTAGGAAGAATGCACAGGTTGCTCACGGTGAAGGTGGCCTACAGGAGACAACCTTACTCTCAGGGCCCTGAGACAGGGAGTGATGCAAGCACTAAACAGAGCAGATATGAAACCAGAGAGGATGAGAAGAGATCTCATGAGAATCCCAGAGATCAGAGGGTAAGATTGTTCAATGTTGTTAATGTCAACAAAAACATTCTAATCCTCACTGTCCTTATTCATTTCCTTTACGTGTCATCTGGCCCTTTACGTAAACTGCCCCATTTCCTGTTAGAAATAGGTAGAGTATGCACAGAACATACAAAAACAAATAGCGAACATTAGAATAGAGAAGAAAAGGATATCTATATGAGATCTGAACAAAATAGGAGAATTAGGAGCAGATGGCTTCTTAAACTCTAAGTCTTGATTGAAGCTGACCAGACTGATCTCTCATTTAGAGGTTCATTATTTCAGAAACTCAAAATAGGAAAACTATGCAAAAGAAAGGTGACTAACACCTTTCTGATTTCTAAAACTGTCTCTGACCCCTCTTGCCTCTCTTCCAAATATTTCAACACCCTCACCGAGTCTGAATGTGGAAATTGTTGGTGGTTCCGGTATGCTCGTAGTCATGGATGGCAGCTGAGAAGATTATAGCAAAGATCTCCAGCTCCGTCAGCCAGTTCTGAAAGGAGATTACAGAGCAATCAGATGATCTGTTTCTTTCTCAAAGTCTTCAGCTTGCTGACAACACACCCACAGTGCTGCCTTTCCACCCTGCAGCTGATAAGCTATTGCCAAACACAAGTTTTCTGAGAGACAGAAATAAGTTATTTTCCTGTGAAGAGACTTGGAGACTTGTGATTTGAAAACAATGTGTTCAGCAAGGTTGAATAAGCTAACTAGTAGTTTTATCTTTTTCAAGAAATCAAAGAGAATGAACATGAAGACTTGAAAAGCCCTCATTGCATCCTCCCTCAACTTCTAAATAAAGTGCCTAGGTAGACACACACACACACACACACACACACACAATTAGAAATTTTAACACAATACCAAGAATGAAGAGTAATAGAGAAACCTAACGTCTGATTATAGGAGGAATATCCATTAGGAAGTGGGTAGAGACAGATGGAAAAATAATACTTGGCTTTCTGCTCTATGCATGCTGATGATGTTTGAAAGGACTTCTCCCCATCCACACCATCAACACTGGCTGTGGGTCAGTGGTTCACAAAACGTGTTTCTTGGACATGCAGATGGTGTCAGCTGGCAGCTTGCTAGAAATGCTGGCAAATTTTTCAGCCCCACCCCAATCCCACTGATCAGAAACTCTAGGTTGTGGCCCAGCAATCTATGCTTTACCAAACCATCTAGATGGTTCTGATGCACACTAGAGTTTGAAAACTACTGCTGTGTTTCAATCTTCCTTAACTGACTTCCATTTAATGGACTCTGTGGATTTACTTCCTATCGCTTCTGTAAACGGTCCTGCCCCATGCCCACACGACAGAATATGCCTGACTCTGGCCACCTTCTCATATCCTTTGCTCACTTTTGTTACTAGTTAAATTCATACTTACATGATTCAGTATGGTTTATTCTAAACTGCATTTTAATAAATTGTATTTGTTATTATAATTATGTAATTAAATATGACACAAACCAATAAAATATGGACACAAAATTGGAGTTGTTATTTCTGTAGAAACTAAGTTTAATGCTTTGGACAGTCACTAAAAGAACTGCTGTCAAAATATGTGTGACAACTGTGAAAGAGCAGAAAACATTTACAGAAAAGTTAGAGAGCTTCTGCACTCAGTTTGCTTCAGGCACGTCTTTAAGTTCCCATTTAACTTTCAAGAGATGAGACTAGAAACCTTAGATAGGGGCAGGGTTGATGTAAGACAAATGTGAGTATCCAAACTGGTGAACTCATAAAAGACCTGCGGTCTGAATTAAAGATTAGTGCATAAAATAGATTTATATAAGTTAATGCAAAATGAGTTAAAATGAACGTTTAAGTGTTCCTAATTCCCCACTTAAGCCGTATCTTTCAATTAACTACTAATTTTGGAGAATTATTGCCTTCTTTATAAATCGGTGAGGGGAAAATAAACAAATGACATAGAATTTATGAAGAATACTTCAGAGTTGGGGCAAACATGAGCATAAACATACCTCATGAAAAAAGAAACCACTGTACTTTTGAAAATGATTCCTAACAGAATCCAGCATGAAATGTCAGGAAGCTTTCTGGCATCTTCAATAATATACCTCAAAAATACAAATTGAGGTACGTGGAATGGAAAGTCAAAGAGAAAACAGACTAAGATGAAAATCAACAAAATGAGATGAAAAAAAGATGGGCAAGGCAAGGAAAGATTGCAAGAAAATCGAAGCTGCAAAACACCTTGTAAAGGCAGCAGAGAGCCTCCTCATCAGTCTCTTCATTGTCTTGGGGGCCCACGACGTGGCAGGCATTATGCTAGGTGCTTTTATATAGAAACTTACGTAACTCTCACAGCTCCGTAATCATAGGTACTGTTGTTATCCCTACTTGACAGATAAGGAAACAAGCCAGGGTGAGGTGCAGTACTTACCCAAGGTCACGTAGCCAGTCATGTGACAAGCCACATACCATGCCTCCAGAATTCTCACTCGTAATCTTACATTGTATTTTCTTTGGATCACTGTTCATGTATTTATCCAATTTTTCATAAAATTATATAGGCATAATTTTATATTGCACATTTTTCTTGATATTATCCATACATATATTACATATGTAGACTTTTTTTTCCATTTTGGCATTGTCTTTCTTTTCTTCCCTAATATTTTGTCCCCACCCATCTGTCCCCGGTTCCCTCTACCTCCTCTCCCACATGTATCTCTTATTCTAAGCTCATGTAGCGTTAATTTCACATTTTAAAATAAGATTATGAATGGGAGACAGTGTAACATCTAAACAAATCCTAGTCACAGAACATCAGCACAGGCAGCAGAGAGCATCTAAATAACAGTATAATTACAGTTCTCACATTACAACTATCAGTGATGCTTCCCTCCTTACCCAAATAATTGAACAAAATCCTATCTTAGGTATAACCTACCTCTATTAAATCAAAAACAATGAATGATTAAACAGGCATTCAACAAAAACAACAACAAAAAAAACAAAACCATTGTCTTTAAAACTCATTTTAACACCTTAGTTTTTCAACAAACACCATGCATGCTTAGAATAAGTTATGCTGCTTTGGGGATAAGAAGAAAGAAAAGTGGTATCTGGGAGAAACAGCTTCACAGAAGAGAGAGATGTTTAAGATCGGTCTTGAAAATTTGACAGAGAAAGAAGTGAAGGTGGGCATTTTCAGAAGAATGAACTCAATGAACAAGTCCTGGCAGCAAAATCATGTTCATTTCAGGTAAGAAAATGATGCCCTTGACTGGAGCAGGAGTGAAGGCTGATTGAGGCCCTATGAGGTCAGGCATTAGAAAACAGAGTGAGTGAGGAATGTAAACCAGATTCAGCAGGCGGTGAAGCTCACACAGAAGAGTCATGCAATCAGCTCCCCACTTCAGGAAGGATATTTGGACAGGAGGAGAGAAGGGAGATATAAAAGCATTTTTGTTGTTGTTGTTGTTGTTAAACAGGGTATCACTCTGTTGCCCCGGCTGGAGTACAGTGGTGCAATCTTGGCTCACTGCAACCTCTGTCCCTATGGCTCAAGCAACCCTCGGACCTCAGCCTCCCAAGTAAGGGCTGGGACCATAGGCACCCACCACCATGCCCAGCTATTTTGTTTTTGTGTTTTTTGGTATTTTTAGTAGAGATAGGAGTCTCACCATGTTGCCCAGGCTGGTCTCTAACTTCTGAGCTCAAGCAATCCGCCCATCTGGGTCTCCCAGAATTCTGGGATTATAGGCATGAGCCACTGTGCCTGGTCAAAAGCAGTATTTTCAGATTGAAAAGTTCATATAGGATGTACAGACAGTGTGGAGGTAGAAGTCATATGACTTAGCAATTATCTGACTTTTGGAAGTGGTAGGAAGACCAGATGAGGTTGCAGTCGAGGAGAACAATATGTTAGATGACCTCAACACTCCTGGCCTCACTGAATGGCTAACAAACCCCTCAGGTGGTATTAGATAGCATCATTAACAGAAACAGAGAAAGTAGGGGAAGCTATTTTGGAGGAAATTGAGCTTCCTATTTTAATATAGCTCAGATTTCCTTGCCTCTTCCAAATAAACTGCTGTGAACCCAGAAGGTTTTGTGTCAACCCATAAGAAGTCAGAAATTAAAGTCCCACTGGCATTTTATTCCAGAATTACCAATTAGTGGCAAGGTACAAGTCACATATGCTACCAGTATTTTCCTGTCTACAAAATATGAGTGTCACAACTGGTTCATCTGAAAGGATGCTTTGACAACTGGTAATAGGGGATCTTGAGTTTTGCTGTGTATGACAGCAAGAAAGCAAGCCACTTGTTCCTGCATATAGGGGCAGATGAGGAGACATGGGGTACAACAGCCCAGAGGAAACCTGAAAGAAAAGGACATGGCCAGTTTCTCATTGTTAGAGGAGATACTACTAGCAAGTTGTGACTTTTCTAAGGTGAATGATAGAGTTTCTTTAGTAATCTGTTAGTTTTCCACGTTACCTTAACAAATGCTCAGTCTTGGAGGCTTAAAAAACACTTCCAGGCCTGGTGTGGTAGCTCACACCTATAATCCCAGCACTTTGGGAGGCCGAGGCGGGTGGATCACCTGAGGTCAGGAGTTTGAAACCATACTGGCCAACATAGTGAAACCCCGTCTCTACTAAAAATACAAAAATCAGCCGGGTGTGGTGGCAGGCACCTGTAATCCCAGCTACCCAGGAGGCTGAGGCAGGAGAATCACTTGAATCCAGGAGGCAGAGGTTGCAGTGAGCTGAGATCGCACCACTGCACTCCAGCCTGGGTGACAGAGCGAGACTCCCTCTGTCTAAAAAAAAAACAAAAACGCTTCTGATTATTTGCACACAGTTCTGCCAGTCAGAAGCCCAGCCCAGTGTGGATGGGTTCCCTGGTCAGGGTATCCCAAGGCTGACATCAAGGTTCGGAAAGGCCTGCGTTCCTTTCTGGTGGCTCTGGGGGAAAATCTGCTTCCAAGAATATTCGGGGCATTGGCAGAATTCATTTCCTTCTAACGTTTTCCACGGTTTCCCTCTTCACCTTCAAGCTGGCAATGACTGTTGGGTCCTTCTCACACTTGAAACCTCTGATTTCAGCCATACCTCCTTGACTTTGATGAACTTGTGTGTTTACATTGGGCTCACCTGGAAAATCCAGGCTAATCTCCCTATTTAAGTTCTTCTGATTGTTAACCTTAATTGCATCTGCAAAATCCCTTTTACAATCCAATGTAACATATTAATAAACACATGTGACACCAGAGAACAAAGGTTGCAGGAGCCAAATTTCTACTAATTACAATCCCTAATAAAATTATTTGGCACTCTTCAAACAAAATGTAATTTTGATATCCTTAGTCTTTCCTGTATTAATTATGGTCATGTCATAAACGACCAAAAAAAAAAAAAAACAAGATACGCAGCTTCTCCTTTCTGGAAAAAAAAAAAAAAAAAAAGTAGACAAAGGGAAGATTACTGGCATCTTGCTTGACAAAAGCAAGGAAAGTGGCAAAGGGATAGTTTTGGAGTTTGAAAACTTTTCACCTAAATCAAAAAGTAAACTAGAACTTAGAGTCAAAGAACATCTATTCAATCAATAGATAATTCTTCAATTTATTTCTGTCTAAGGATTTTCTCTTGGAAATGAGCAAAATAATTCTGAAAGGATCCAAGTATCTTCTAGGCACTTAAGTTAAACAATAATGAGTAATACAAACAGATTACAATGTTTTACATTTACAAAGTATTACTGTTGATGTTGAAGCCCAGACACCACTTTATCAATGGGTTGTTTTGATTCTCTATGTGTCTTACAATTTATACCACTGAAATGATTTAAAGCATTTTCTCCCTCTTGGTTTGTAATGAAAGGTTAGAGTCACAGTATGTTCTCCATTCATCAGAATGCTCCCCACTGTTTTTGTAAGCTCACAATGAAAGAAGTTTGTTTTGAGCTACATTTCAAAGAGAGAGTAGGTAGGAAATAGTTTCTATATTTAAGAATCATTCTAAATATGGCCTGAATTGATCATGGAAATTCAACAGCAAATGGAAAATGAGCTCATTTAAGAATAGCATGCAGTAAATCGTGATCACTGCTATGATACAACATTTATGTTAATGATAACTTGTACTGGCATAAATGCTGGGTGTTTTTGGTGAGAGATGAAGAAGCTGCGCATGATTCACTTTTATGTCCCCAGAGTGTATTCTGCACAATAGGTATGTTGAATAGATGAGTTCAAAGTGCATTTTTACATCCATTTTCATCCTCATCACAATACCTGGAAGTAAGTGCACATGAGGATACTGAGGTATAAGAATATAAGAGGCTTTTTTTTTTTTTTTTGCCAAAGGCATATTGTAGAAGCATGCCTAATATTCAAATGCACAACAGTCAGAGCTGGGACCAAATCCTGGCTCCCATACTGTACTCAGTTGCTTGGGCTGCCATAACAAAATAACACAGGCTAGGTGGCTTAAACAACAGAAATTTATTTTCTCACATTTCTGGAGGAGAAAGTCCAAAATCAAGGTGTCAGCAGGACTGTTTTCTCCTGAGACCTCTCTCCTTGCCTTGCAGATAGCTATATTCTCTCTGTGTCCTCACAGTGGATTCTTCTCCCTGCAAGTGCATGTCTGTATTCTAATCTCCTCTTTCTCTAAGAACACCAGTCATAATGGATTACAGCCCATCCATACGACTTCATTTTACCTTAATACCTCTTCAAAGGCCATCTCTCCAAATACAGTCCCATTTCAAGGTCCTGGGGACTAGGACGTCAATATATGAATTGATGAGAAACACAATGTAGCCCACACAGCTACTTTATAATAGAATAATTTTAATTTCTATGAATTAGAGATTTCTCTTCTTTAAAATAAGAATAGCATTACTTGTAACGGGAATCACTTTTGATTGCCCAACTGTCCTTTTTTTCCTTACTAACAATGTCTCTGATTTTGTTTGAGATGGCAATGTGTCAGACTTCCCTATGTATTGCAGTGGCCATGAGTCACAGGTCTGGCCAATAAAATAGATGCGAAAGTTGCTGGTTTGGATTTCTGGATAGCTCTTTAAAAGTGGGCATATTTATTTGGTTTCCAACTTTTGTGCTTTATATTCTCCCTTATCTTTTTACCTGGATTTGCAAAGGTACATCAGCCATTTTTACAAGCATAAGGACAAAAGCTACAGTCAAATAGGTGGGAAGGACACTGAGAAGGCTGTTGCTGATGAAGAGCTGCCATGCCCTCCCTAGAAGCCTCTTTGAACAGACCACAGAAATACAGAGGACACCCACACCCCTGACCCATCTAACCCACCTGGACATGCACTTACAAATATGTTCCAACAACCAAATTTCACTTGACATTTTGAGGGAAAAAAGCCAATAGTGTAAGAAGAGTCTCATAAACAAATAGCATATTCCCCATGAGTTAAAAGAGATAATTCTATTTTTAAAAAGACTTCTAAAAGAGGTTTTCAAAATGTATAGGTATATTCATAAATATGTAAGGTTGCTAAGACAATAGCACATTCCAAGGGCAAAAAAAAAGAGGAGCTCCTGAAATTAAAAATATTGCTAACTAAAAATACTAAACAAACAGATTGAATAACTAGAAGAACATATCTGAAGGCCAAACTGATAATGTGGAAGAAAGAGTTGAGGACATCTCTCAGGAGGTATCATTAAAATACTGAAAGATGGGAAAACATGGGAGAAGCTAAGAAGTCTGAAGATGGATTCAGAAGGTCTAAGAGAAGTGCCAGAAGCAGACAGAAGAGAAAACAGACAGGGAGAAATACTCAAATAAATAACAGAAAGTGTTTGGCTTTCTTCTTTTCAAGCACATAGTAGGATTAGACTTTCTGGCCCCTTTATGGTTGGGAGGGGCTGTGTGAGTCATTTTGGCCAGTGAGTTGTGAGCAGAAGTGATGAGCAGTGTTTCCAAGCCATAGAATTTAAATACAGATATAGGAAGACCAGAGACCCTTTCTCTCTACCATAATGCCTGACAACACTCAGGAGGGTGACTGTTCAGAAAACCTAGGCCTGGAGTGAGAATGACACAGGCAGATTCTTTAACTCACTGTTATGGGGGTGAAAAAAACCAGACATTATTTCTAAACCACTGAGATTTTGGAATTGTTTGATCCTGTAGCAAAATATAGCCTACCCTAAGGAAAACACTCCAAATGAATGCAAACCTTAGGAGTGAAGAAGATGTATTCTCCCACTAATACGTTATCTTATGTTATTTTTGAGAAAGTCTGTATATAAGGTCATACAACTAAAAAGCAATCACAAGTTTTGAAATATTTTACATATATGACAAGTGTTGTTAGTCATGATTACTTATGTTTAGTAATAATAATAACTACCATTTACTAACATTCCACTGCATGCTAGGCATTAGGTAAACATTTTCATTAAAAAATGTTGAGAAATTCAAACATTTTTTTAGCAAAATATTAAGTTCCCAGGAATGGAGATGTCATAACCAAAGAAAATAAAAGTGGTTAATACATAAGGAAAATGTTTAATTTACTAGTATTAACAATAAAAAGTAAAAACAAACACGCACATATGAAACTTTAGTGGGGAAATATTGCTATGCAAGCAAGGTAACCACATTATCATTTACAGGCGTGAAAAAAATATTAACTGTTTAAGTTACAGAATAACCCAATAATGAACTATTAGATTTTCTTACCATAATAAATATATAATGACCTAGGGAAACTATCATAATATATGATTATTGAGTATATATTTTATATATATATAGAGTCAATAAAGTATTAGAGGCTTATTTATCCTGTTTGTTTCAATAAATCCCAGTATTATAGACTTATTTATCCTATTTGTGTATATAGCCAATATCCTATAATGGTACAATATCCTATAATATCCTATATTATAATATAGAATATACTACATATCCTATAATGTAATATACCTTTAATAATTTAAATAATATAAAGTTATATTATATTATAGGATATATGATATAATGTTACAATATCCTCTAATCTTATATCCAATATCCTAAAATGTTCACAGCTCACTTCACCTAAGTAACGGTCTCACAGAGAAGTAATTTTACAAATAAAATTTAAACAATTTGTAACTGTTTAAGTGATAGGATGACCCAATAAGGGTCCATAAGATGGTCCCACTACTGGGATGACCCACTAGTATTAACAAAAAAAACTTCAAACAATATAGATATAAAGTTCCCTTTGACCACCACTCCAGGATGAGAATCTCCTCAGAGGTAACCACTATCTTCAATTTACTGCTTATGTTTTTAGATGTTTTTCAATATATTTTTATATATATCTATGTGCATATACATGTGCTATGTTTAATAATATACATCATGTAGAACATATTTTTCTAAAACTTTTTAAACTTAATAATACATCTTGAATTTCAGTCGTAGAAATCTATGGTATTTCAGAGTTCTAACTCCCTATTGATAGGTATATACTCGGTAATTGTTCACTATGGCAAACATTGCTACAATGAATTTGACTGTTTAAGGCCTCTGTGGGTACACTTGGAAGTGCTAGAGCATTGGTATGTATATTTTTTCTTATAGCAATCACTGCAAAATTGTTTTCTTACATGACTATACTAATTTACCCTCAGATGAGCAGTATATGAGAATATAATTTCTTCTCAATCAGTGGTTCTCAACCTGGGACTATTGCCCCTCCAACCAGTGGTTTATTTGGCAAGATCTGGAGACATTATTCATTGTCATAACTGGAATGGGGAGTGGTGATACTGGCATCTAGTGACTACAGGTCAGGCATACTGCTACACTTCAATGCATAGAAAAGTGACAAATAATTATCTGTCCCCAAACGTCAACAGTGCTGAGGTTTAAAACCCTGCCCTGCTTCCTAACCAAGTTAATATTATCAAACTCAAATTTTTATCCATATGCATATAATGGATTAAAATTAGTATAAGTTTATATATATTTGGACACTAATGAGTGGTGTATTTTTCATATTTCTTTTATCGATTAAATGTATTACCTTTTCTGTTAATTGCCTGTTCATATTTTTTGACTGAATTTGTGTCATTTTCCTGATTCATTTATACAATCTGGATCTTAATCTATGTTCTCTATGTATTTTCTCCAAATGCTTACTTCATTAATTTGTTTATGATTCTTTTTATCCTACAGAAGTTTTTAACTTTAATATATTCAAATTAATCAATATTTTGTTGTACAACTCTTGTGTTTCAAAGCTGAATTTTAAAAAGAACGTCTTTTTTCAAGGCTATAAACATATTCTCATTTTTTCTTCTAATATGATCCAATTTTTACTTTTGTATTTACATCTTTAATTCATTTGTCAGATTTTTGAGGGGTGAATGACTCAAAGTAGAATGAAAGCATTCCGTTTTTTTCTAAATAAATAGCTGTGGCCAAAACGTTTTCTAAACTGGGTAATTTTCCCCATAAAGTTGTCTACAGTCAAGTTTTCATGTTCTCACCTGCAATTTTTTCTTCATTATACTCTAGTCAGTGTTCCATTCTCGCCAAACCACTGAGACAACTCATGTCAAGGTCAACAATGACTTCCATGTTGCCAGAGTGAATGGTCACTTCTCTGTCCTTGTCTCACTTGACCATCAGCATGTCCCATGCAATGCACCACGGTCTTCTTGAAGAATTCTCTTTCCATGGCTTCCATGGCCCCAAACTCTCTTGGTTTATACCCCATGTCACTGGCCACTCTTTTTTAGTTTCTATTGTTGGCTCTAATTCTTTGCCTTCATTTTGATCTTTGGAGTGCTCCAGGACTCAGTTCAGAGCCCCTTCTAACTATCTATTCACTCTCTCTTTAGATCATCTCATCTAGTTCCATGTCTTCTTATACTATTGATATGCCCAAGACTACCTAATCTACATGTTTATCCCCAACCTCCCCTGCAACTCTAGCATCATTTTTCTTTCTGCTTGGCCTCTGTATGTGGATGTCTACTAGGGATCTTAAGCTCTACATGTCTAAATCAGAATTCTTGATCCCCTTTCCTCCAAAAATTGGTTTGCCACCAGGCATTCTTGCCAACTGTTTATCAAACCAAGAATCTAAGATGTATTCTCAATTCCCCACTTTAATGTTCCAAATCCTATTCACCACAGCAGTCCTTTTAACTCTGTCTCAGAAACAGCATTTTCTTCTCTCCATCCCAGCAGCATCCTTCCTAGTCCAAACTATCAGCATCTCTTCACTAGACTTCTGCAAGATTTTCCTAGCAGGCTGCCTTAAAAACCATTCCCCACAGTAATCCTTTTTGAATCTTCATCAGATCACATCACTCCCCTGTCTAAAACCCTGTAGTGGCTTCCTACTGACTGCACTTAGGATAAAATTGGAACTCATTAGCGTGGCCTGTAAAGCCAGACCTGGTCTAGCTCCTGCTTCTTCCTCAGCCTCATAATGCACCACTGTCCCCATCATGTGCTGTTCCCACCAGGCTTGCCTTACTTCTGCTCCTTGAATGTAGCAAAGTTATTCTCTCACAGGACTTTTGTACTAAAACCCTGCACTAACTCTGCAGTCACACTCTTCTTTCACTGTTAGCATGGCTGAAGCCAAAAAACACAACTATCTCAGCTTAAATACTATCTCTAGAGAGAGTGATTTCCTGACTATCTGATAAAACACCCAGCTTTCCCTGGGTAGGTCCTCTATTTTAATTCTCTACAGAGTATTAATAACATTTTCTTGATTGCTTTCCATTGGTCTCTTGTATCTGTAACTTCACACCAGAATGTTACTTTCCACAAGAGTACTGATATCCTCCTATCTTGTTCATTATCTTAGTCCATTTGGGCAGCTATAACTGAATGCCATAGGCTGGGTGACTTATAAACAACAGAAATTTATTTCCCACAGTTCTGGAGGCTGGGAAGCTTAAGATCAAGGCACTGGTAGATGTGGCATCTGGTGAGGGCCTGCTTCTGGATTTATAGATGACTGTGTCCTTACACGGCAGAAGAGGGAAGGGAACTCATTTTTATAAAGGCACTGATCCCATTCACGACAGCTCCACGCTCATGACCTAGTCACCTCCCCTAGGCCCCATTACCTAATACCATCACATTGGAAGTTAGGATTTCAACAGAGGAATTTGGGAGAACACAAACATTCAGTCTATAGCATCCTATAATAAAGGACCCAGCATATAAGTTCTCAATAAACATTTGGGTTTATTTTTTGAAACTCTAATCAATTCTATTGATACATTTGCCTATTTTTTCACAAACGGCACATGCTCAGCTTCAGTAGATATTTTAATATCTAAGAGAGTAAGAACTATTCCCCATTAGATTATTCTTTTACAAAATTGTCTTTTCTAAGGTTGTGAAATACCTATTTTACATGAATTGCAGATTCAAATTATCATGTTTCATATCAAGATCCTTGAAACTTTGATTAGTATTTCTTTGAATTTATAAATTACTTTGAGGGAAATTGACATCTATATAGTACTGAAGTTTCACTCACATTAAAAAATGATGCCTTTTCCATTTATTTAAGGATCATTTTTGTGCCCTTTGATTTAGTTTTATAGTTTCCTTTTTATTGTTTTTGAAGCTCTTTATAGGTGATTTATATGCTTTTTATTTTTTATTTTTATTTTTATTTTTTTAAATTTATTTATTATTATTATACTGTAAGTTGTAGGGTACATGCGCATAACGTGCGATTTATATGCTTTTTAAAAACTGTTGGGAATGTACGTTTTTCTATTACACTCATTAATTTCCAGTGCATAGGAGAATTCTTTTATCTAGACCTGTTGAGGTATTTTATTTGATCTAAGAATTTGTAGGGTTTTATTTTATTTTCTAAAGGAGATGATCACATTATTTCACAGAACGTATCTTCAACTTTTGAAGATGTCATATTGCATACTGCATTCTTGAGGTTGAGATGTCCAGAAAAATGCCAAGAGGGAGTATTAATGTGGGTATCCCTGTCTTGCTCCATGTATTCATGGAACCATCATTCAATATGATGCTTGCTCTAAATGTTTGGTAAAAATCTTTTATTGAGTGAAAAATGTTCCCTTTATAATCTTGTTATAACTTAACTTCAAAGATAGTGTTTTAAATACTATTTTTAAGAAATCAGCTTTATAATGAGGAAGAGCTGAAAAAATGATCACAGGTTTTAGGAAAATTCTGCAGTGTTTTAACAATAATGCCTAATTGTTGAGCTTCCTTTAGGAGGCCGAGTACTTAACATTTTTGATACTTCATTCCTAACCATCAGAGCACTTCTACAAAGTGAAATGTTTTTCACCATTTTAAAAGATGAGGAAGTCTTCACTCAGAGACTCAAGTAATTTATCATAGGTCACAATATCTAGCAAGCAATTAAGAAGGGAATTATAGCCACTGTATCTAGCTCCAAAGCCCATACTTCTCCCACATAATCAATTTTTAATTTAGTGAGCTATTAGGCCAAGTCTTTCAACAGGCACTGAAGGAAAAGATAACAAATGTGCCCTGGGTTTATGGAATAATTGATAACTATATCCAAAGTATGTCTATCTTAATGTCAATTCTAAAGGAAATTTCAAAGTAAAAAGTCATACAGACCTGTTTTTGCCTTTAATGGCTTTATCTTTTTAAATGAATGGCTTACATCAAGGAAAAAAAAAAAGCAAAGACAACCAAGTTGAGCAGGTTAGTAAATACAGAACACATATTCAAAAACAACTGAAGATGGTGCATGCCTATAGTCCCAGCTACTCAGCAGCCTGTGATAGTAGCACCACTTGAGCCCAGTAGTTCAAGGCTGCAGTGAGCTATGATCTCTCCATTGCACTCCAGCCTGGGTGATAGACTGAGATTCCCATCTCTTAAAAAAAAATTTTTAAAGCAAAACAAAAAACATCTAAAGAGCTAAAATGTTGGGCCAAAAGAAGCAAGAAACATTTCAAATGGTTAGATGTAAAGATTTACCATTAGGTTAAAATACTCAAAGGCATACAAAGAGGATGTGAATAACCATAGTCCCTGTGAAAAAGACCTAGTGGTTTAAACCAAAAGCTAACTTTGCATAACATGGTTGCCAAGTACATTGAATACAATTTCAGTATGCATGAATATCATTGTTATTCACCATAGCAAAAGGTTAATAGTACCACTCTCCATATCTAGAAATACATATTTAGTTGTAGTCATTATATTTAAATTGGTTATAACCCAGTGAAGATGCAGATCACTACTAAGTATTTATCTCATCAGGCTCAGGATGGAGAAAATTTCAGAGGCAACGGGGAACTCCAAGACTTTCCATATTGGTTAGATTACTCCCGGGAAACAGGAAGTCCATAAAACAATGCACGACTCGTGGCCTCCAACTCATCAGAATTGGAACAGTCACCATTAAAAACTCATCCTTACATCTTTTGGGGAACTTAAGAGTTCCTATCCCTACTTACCGCCACTCCTGTCTTATAGAGGAGGTAATGCACTGTCTGTGTAACATCGGCAGCGTGCATTAAGTTATGGTAAGGATTTTTGTGCTTGCTGTATCCCACTTCCAGGGCCTCCACAAATGAGACAAGTGCAGAAATGGGGATCTGAAAGAGAGCAGTAAGGCTAATTAACTAGTGACTTCACTGCTTTCAATGGAGACACAAATGTCTAAGGCACCAGGACTGCTTTTTCTCTGAAGGCATAACGTATGAGGAAGCTGGAACTTTACACAGTTAATAAAAAGTACTGACAAAATTATCAGAAAATTTGAAAATCTAACAGGAAGTCCTTGGTTGAGGAATAGCCTGCCTTGTAAATTTTTCTTTGTTGCTGATTTCAGAATCCCTGAGAAATGACATCTAATCATTTTAAGATACTTAGTTTTATTAACATGTAAAGCAGTAATTTTTAATACACACACAGAAAACTGAGTTGTTGGTGACTATGTTAATTTTCTGTATTTCCTTGTCCTCATCTACTCTTCCCCTCTAACCCTAAGGGAAAAAAGGATGCTACACAGGACACCAAACAATGTTGTAAACAACACTGAGGAATTCAAAAATAATACTAATAATTAGTACCTGTTTGTGGAATCATTCACTATTTGTAATGTAATATCAGTAGAATGAGATCTTCCAAATTCTAAGTCACCAATAATAAATTGCCAAGTAACAAACATAAGAACGTAGCCTGTTCCTGTTCCCATGTATAACAGACTATCGCATTTTGGTTTTGAGTTTTGCTTTAGCTTGGTTTTGGGTTTTGATTTTGTTTTGTTTTTCTTATGTGTCCATTGTATATAACCCATTCCTTTCAAAGGGCATTGTTTTCAGGCAGTTTATATTTGTTTTGCAATAATTTTATAACTTATGATTTTTGTGCACTTTGTTTTCCTACAAATAAATGAGATATGCTGCATAGTATGTACTCATTTATTTCTCAATGAATAAAATACTTCAGCCTTTATTTGCAACTACCAGTCACTCAGAGTATTTCCAATTAGATTAATTGTTCTTTCATCTGAAATATGTATAATATACATGCCTTCCTTTCTATGTAACATTGCAGTGAAGAACATTGCAAAATGCATGTACAAAATAAGGGCAAAATAAGGGCATCCAGAAAACATTCATTGTATTAGTTTTCTGGATCCATTCCATGGTTCAGGGTAAATTATATAATATAAAGCTAGGGGAAAAGGAGAGGATGTGTCCTCCTGAGGATTAACAATTACATTTGTAAAAAAAAAAAAAAATAATAAGGAAAATAGTAAGTTAATGCCCCTGAGATTCCATAATCTGTTCTCCCTTGGTCGTTTTCCTCCATTTTACCATTTGTGGATGTTTAAAAATTTAAATACGACCTTTAAGAGGTAAGAGATGAATTCATTATCATTTTTAAAAATAAAAATCCAATGAAACTGGGCTCCTTGGGTTGTTTTATAGAGATCCGAGATTTGCTGAAAGGGCTGTGTGTGTGTGCACAGGAACTTTGTTCCAAGGAAAGTCTCCAGCATCCTCTCCAGCATCCACAAGATTTTCATACAGATTTCCGATGCAAAAAAAAATTAAGGACATAAGGACCATGGCCATGAAGTATTTGTGGTCATGTAAAGACATATTTCCTCAGTGGGAGGGGTTTCAAGATGGCTAACTATAGGCATCTGGCACTCACCTCCTCCACAAAAAAAAACCAAAATAGCAAGTAGATAATCACATTTCAAATAGATTATCCAACACTAGAATTCAACAGAGAAGTAACAGGAAACACCTAAAGCAAAGAAGGAGAGGGAATCAAGGCATGGATTGGCTGGAAGCCTGGAGAGGCTGTCTCTTCAGTGAAAAGAAAGGTGAGTGAGTGACTGCTAGCAGTCCACATTCCCACCTTGGACTCCTGTATCCTAGCTACCAGAAAGAGCCTAAACCCTGGCAGACCCTGAGACTAAGATAGGGAGCTGCCTAGAGATCGCATGAAGACATTGCTCCATACAGGGAGCTCAAGCTGGGTCCCACACATCCCCTAACCCCTAACCAGCACAGCAAGGCACCATATTGAGAGCCCAGCCCCCACCAGACTGCATATTACCTGGGGGCTCATTAGTCCTTGTATCTCCATATCTCAGGAGCCCCACTGACATTCTCTGCCTGCAGTCACCACTGTGGCTGGCTGTTGCCTCCAGGGTTGAAGTATGAACCATCAGCAAAGACTGCACGTCCCCCAGGAACAAACCCACCATGCATGTTCATGCACCGTAAGAACAAAACCCCCCACCTGCAACAGCTTCCATGAAGGGCTGCTGCAGCCATGACCAAAGCACAAATGAAGTGCAAGCTCCCAGCCACCTATATACAGCTGCTGCCACTGAAAGCAACCACATACTCCACGGTAGCAGGGCTGCAGATCCAACAGGCCCAGCTCCACACCTTCCAGTGCCTCAACACACCATCTGGGGGCCTGAGGACTGCCCACTCCAGTCTACCACTATTGGGAACTGAGTACTCCTCTCAAGCACCTGAGGTCAGGCCCACTCAAAGTGATGCTCCCATCACAGCTGGGATCCACCTGCACATGCTACCTGTGAGCCTGGAGACTGGCCCACCCAGCCTGTCGTAGCCACCTCTATGATGCTTGGAAGCAAGGGGTTAGTCTCACCACTGCTACTTCCAATGCTCATGCCTACTGTTCAGGGTACTGAGAAGCCCCAATCCACTTGGCCCACTGCTGCCACTACTGGCTCCTGAGCAAGCCACCTGGAAACCCAAGAATCAGGCCTCTTAGACCTGCTGACACCAGTGCAAGTGTAGAAATCCCTGGGGCCCAAGGCATGGGACAGGCATGCTTGGCCCACCACTGCCACTAATGGGGCCCAAGGTCAGGCCCAACTTGCATCCCATCTCCAGTGAAACTTCACCAGAGCCTCCACTAACAATTATACTCTAAGCTACTGAAAAAATCATGTACACCGCCGACATGGTTTGTAGCCAAAGGAATCATACAAAGACTCTACTACTACACACACCCAGAATCAAAGCCAAAGTTCTCTACTCAACCAACATCACAGATACGTCTTCAGGAAAAAGTCTTCCCATGTGAAAGCAAATGTTAAAAATGGAAAGAAGTGACTGTTAAACAAGATGCACAGATATTGACATAAGGACACAAGAAACATTTATAAAGCAAGGAAATATGACACTTCCAAAGGATCATACTAATTACCCAGCAAGAGACCCCAATCAAAATGAAATTTGTGAAGTCTTGGATAAATAATTCAAATTATCGATTCTAAAGAAGCTCAGTGATATACAAGAGAATACATAAAAGTAATACAAAGAAATCAAGAAAACAATTCAGGATACTAATGATAAATTTACCAAGGAGATAGCTATCATACAAATTACCAAAGAGAAATTATGGAATGGAAGAATTCATTTAATGAAATACAAAATACATTTGAAACTTTCAACAGTAGACTAGACCAAGCAAGAAGAAAAAAGTTCAGAACTAGAAAACAGGTCTTCACAAAAAATGCATCTGGCAAAAATAAAGAAAAAAGAATATACAAAGTATACGTGGCAAATGGGACACCATTAAACAACAAAATATTTGCATTTTCAGTGTACCCAAAACCAAAGAGGAAACAAAAGAGTTAGAAAACCTATTTAACAAAATGCTAGTGGAAAAATTCCCAAATGTAGCAAGAGACTTAGTCACCAGACACAGGAATCTCAAAGATTCCCAAACAGATACAATTCAAAAAGATCTCCACAGCACATAAGAGTCAAACTGTCAAAATCAAAGCCAAAAAATTCTTAAAATAGCAAGAGAAAAACATGTAGTCACTTATAAGGAAACCTTCATCAGATGAACAGAAGATATCTCATTAGAAACCCTACAGGCTAAAAGATAATGGGATAATAGATTCAAAGTCCTAAAAGAAAAAAAAATGCCAATAAAGTATGCTATATTCAGCAAAGGTATTCTTCATTAATGAAGGAGAAATAAAGCCTTTCCCACACAAGCAAATGCAGAAGGAATTCCTCATCACTGGACCAGACCTACAGTGAATGCTTAAGGGAGTCTTACACCTGGAAACAAAGAAACAATATCTACCATCATGAAAATGCAAAAGGAAAAAACTCACTGGTAAAGCAAATACACAAATGAGGAAGAGAAAAGACCCAAATGTTACCACTACAGAAAACCATCAAACCACAATTATAAATAATAAGAAAGTAAGAAAGGACATACAACACAATCTGAAATTAATTAATAAAATGACTAGAATAAGTCCTCGCATATCAATAGCAACCTTGGATGTATATCGATTAAAATTCCCACTTAAAAGATGGACTGACTAAATGGATTAAAAAAAAATCCATGATCCAACTATGTGTCGCCTATAAGAAACTCTTTTCACCTGTAAAGACACATGTAGACTGAAAAGAAAAAGATGTAAAAAATATTCCATGCAAATGGAAATCAAAAGCAAGCAGGAGTAGCTATACTTATATCAGATAAAACAGACTTTAAGTCAAAAGTGTTAAAAAGAGACAAAGTCATGGTATAATGAAAAAAGAATCAATTCAGCAAGAGGATATAACATTTCTAAACATATACACACCCAACAGTGAAGCACCCAAATGTATAAAGCAAATATTACTAGACCTAAAGAAGAGATAGACTCTAATACAATAAGTTTAAGACTTCAGCACTCTATCATAGCATCAAACAGAACATCTATACAGAAAATTAACAAAGTTGGATTTAAACTTCACATTAGACTAAATGGACCTAATAGACACTTACAGAATATTTTACCCAACAGCTACAGAACACAAATTTTTCTCATCAACACAAAGAACATTCTCCAGCCTAGACAATATGTTAGGACACAAAATAAGTCTCAAAAAATTAAAAATCAAAATAATATCAAGTGTCTTCTCAGATGACAGTAAAATAAAACTAGAAATCAATAACAAGAGGAAATTTGGAAACTACAAATACATGGAAATTAAACAACATGGTCCTGACTTACCATTGGATTAAGAAGAAATTAAGGAGGAAATAAAAACATTTTTAAAGCGAATGAATATCTAAACACAACATACCAAAAGCTATGAAATACAGCAAAAGCAGTCCTAAGAGGGAATTTTAACAATAAATGTGTACATTCAGAAAGTAGAAAAATTCCAAATAAACAATCTAACACTGCACCTCAATGAAAAAGAAAGCAATATCAAAGCAAACTCAAATTAGTAAGAAAAGGAAATAACGAAGATCAGACAGAGTTAAATGAAATAGAGAGTAACAAAACAATGCAATGGAGCAATGAAATGAGGAAAGTTGATTTTTTTGAAAACACAAACAAAATAAATAAACTGCCAGCTAGACTAACAAAGAAAAAAAAGAGAAGATCCAAATAAACAACATCAGAAGTGAAAAGGGAGATATTACAACTGATACCACAGAAATACAAAGGTCATCAGAGACTATTACGAACAACTGTGTACTAACAAACTGGAAAACTTAGAGGAAATGGATAAGTTCCTGAACACATACAACTTACCAAAACTGAATCATGAAGAAATAGAAAACCTGGACAGACCTATAATGAGTAATGAGTTTGAATCAGTAATACAAATTCTCCTGAAAAAGAAAAGTCTAGAACCAGATGGCTTCACTATCAAATTCCACCAAACTTTCAAAGAAGAAGTAACATCAGTTCTCCTCTAAATCTTCCAAAAAATTGAGGGGCAATTTCTCCTTCTCCCTAACTAATTCTACAATGCCAGCATTTCCCTGATACCAAAACCAGACAAGGATGCAATAACAATAAAACAAAACTACAGACCACTATCCTTGATGAACATAGATGAAAAATCCTCAACAAAATACTAGTAAACTGAATCCGCAGCACATCAAAAAGATTATACACCACGATCGAGTATGATTTATTCCAAGGATACAAGGATAGTTCAACATATGCAAATCAATAAACATGATACACCACATATCAAGAGAATGAAAGACAAAAACCATATGATAATCTCAATAGATGCAGAAAAACATTCAATAAAATTCAATATCCCTTCATGATAAAAACTCTCAACAAATTAGGAATTGAAAGAACATATATCAATATAATAAAGATCATATATAAAAACACACAGTTAACTTCATACTGAATGGGAAAATTTTGAAAGGCTTTCCTCTAAGAACTGGAACAGTATAAATATCTCCACTTTTACCACCCCATTCAACATAGTACTTGAAGTCTTAACCAGAGCAATCAGGCAAACGAAAGATATGAAGGACATCCAAATTGGAAAAGATAAAGCCAAATTTTCTCTCTCTGCAGGTGATATAATCTTATATCTAGAAAAACCTAAAGACTGCACCAAAAAAAGTCTTAGATCTGATTAATTCAGTGAAGTTGCAGGATACAAAATCAACATACAAAAATCAGTACCAGCTGGGCATAGTGGCTCACACCTGTAATCCTAGCATTTTGGGAGGCTGACTTCTTGAGGCCAGTAGTTCAAGATCAGCCCGGGCAACATAGTGCAATCCTATATTTAAAAAAATAAAATAAAAGTTTCAAAAGTCAGTAGTGTTTCCATACGTGAACAATGCACTAGCCAAAAAATGAAATCAAGAAAGCAATATCATTTACAATAGCTACCAAAAAAAAATACCTAGGAATAAATTTACCCAAGGAGGCACAAGAACTCTCTACGGAAAACTACAAACAATGATGAAAGAAACTGAAGAGGACATAAATAAATGGAAAGACATCCCATGATCATAGATCTTAATATTGTTAAAATGACCAAGTTGCCCAAAGTAATTTACATATTTAAGGCAATCTCTAACAAAATACCAATGTCATTTTTCACAGAAATAGAAAAAATATATAGGGAGCCCCTGAAGAGCCCAAATAGCCAAAGCAATCCTGAGCAAAAAGAAAATGATGGAGGCATCACTCTACATAAATTCAAAACACATTACAAGGCTATAGTAACCAAAACAGCATGGTATTAGTATAAAAACAGACACAAAGTCCAATAGAATAGAATAAGAAACCCATAAATAAATCCACATATTTGCAGCTAACTGATTTTTGACAAAGGCAACGAAAACTTACAGAAACGACACCTTCCTCAAGAAATAAACTCTGGGAAAATTGAATATCCATATATAGAGGAATAAAACTAGATACCCATCTCTCATCATATACAAAAATAAACTCAAAATGTATTAAGCACTTTAACATAATACTCAAAACTATAAAACTACAAGAGGAAAAAAACACTTCAGGAAATTGGTCTAGGCAAAGATTTTATGGCTAAGACCTCAAAAACACAGGCAATAAAAACAAAAATAGACAAATGGGACTATATTAAACTAAAAATCTTCTGCACAGTAAAGGAAACAATCAACAGAGTGAAGAGACAACCTGTTAAATAGGAGAAGTATTTGCAAAATATTCATCTGACAAAGGACTAATACCCAAAATGTACAGGAAACTCAAACAACTTGATAAAAATAACAAGTAATCCCATTAAAATGTGGGCAAAGATATAGAGACATTTCTCAAATGAAGACATATAATGGACAATGGGTACATGAAAAAAATGTTCGTCATCACTAATCATAAGGGAAATGAAAATCAAAAGCACAATGTGATATTATCTTACCCCAGTAAGAATGGCTATTATGTTTAAAAAAAAAAAAAAAGATGCTGGTGAGGATGTAGAGAAAAGGGAACACTTCTACAATGTTGGTGGCAATGTAAACTAGTACAGTCACTATGGAAAACTGTGTGGGGGTTTCTCAAAAAAAAAAAAGAAAAGAAAAAAAGAAATCAGTGTATCAAAGGGATATCGGCACCCTCGTGTTTATTGCAGTACTATTCACAATAGCTAAGATATAGAATCAAGCTAAGTGTCCATTGGTGGATGAATGGATAAAGAAAACCTGGTATACATACATAATGGAATACTATTCAGCCATAAAAAGAATGAAATCATGTCATTTGCAGCAACGTAGATAGAATTGGAAGTTATTACATTAAGTGAAATAATCCAAGCATGGAAAGACAAATAGCACATATTCTCATTCACATGTGGGAGCTTAAAAAAAAGTTGACCTTATGCAGTTAGAGAGCAGAATGATAGATACTGGAGGCTGGGATGTGTGTGGGGGCATAGGGGGTTGGTGATAAAGAGGAGTTGGTTAATGGGTACCAACATACAGTTAGATAGAAGGATTAAAGTCAAATGTTCAGTATCAGAGTAGGGTGACTACAGTTAATAAGAATGTATTGTGCATTTCAAAATAGCTAGAAGAGAGGACTTGAAAGGTTCCCAACACATAGAAATGATAAATAATGCAGGTAATGGACACCCCAAAAACTCTGACTTGATAATTACATAGTCTATGCATGTAACAAAATATCACATGTACCCTATAAATATATACAATATTTGTACCAATAAAAAAAATAGATACCTCTCCAAATACATAGTCCCCAGGAGAATATAAAGAACCACAACTCCGGAGAAATCAATATGCTGTAGAGAAAAAGACTTGTGTTTTCCAGAGCCTCATCCCTTTGATGAGGGAAGTCAGAGGAGTTCGATACTATAGATGTTGGCAGATGAATACATCAACTCCCTGAGGATCTGACCCTACCTCGAGAGTCTACAATATTAGAAGGCTGTAGGGAGTTGAACACTGGAAACAAGTCACGTTCTTTATGTAAAGTTGAAGAATTAATTTGAAGCATGAATGGCTGGGAAATACCAATGATCTGTCACAGATGATGAGTGATAGTATTTGTCTGAATGAGCCAAGTGGTGGGGAAAAAAAGGTTTACAGAGACAGCAGATGCTCACTCTGTCTCCATTACTGCCCCTCTGACAGCATTGGCCAATAGGATACAAAGTCATGTGGAAATGAGACCTATGGGCAGAGCCTGATGGGGAGCTTGGTCATTACAGGCTCTGGGTTGTACTTCCAGGAAGACCAGAATCTAAATGGGTCTCTCCGGTCTCTCCCATGCCACTGAGACCCACCAGCAAGAGTGCAATCAAAAGCACCCTCCACAGAGGAATTCACAGCGGTGGCTATCCGAAGGGTGCTTCCTGAGTCGCCTGGAGCAGTTTTCATTCTGCATATTAAAAGAGACTAAACCCAAAAGTCATATGAGGATAAACATATGCACGTAGTTCATTTATTTTTCTTTTTAAAGAGGTACTGACCTTGAAACGGCTGATCAGATCATAGCGTGTGAGTAGTTCATAGAAAATAAATTTCAGTGCATGATCTCCACTGGCCTCATTCAGGGAAAAGACATCAAAGGACCACTTGTCCACATCCTGCAGGACAGGGTGGGGAGAAAGAATACATAAGCCCACCGTCACTTACACGCCAATCGATCTCCCCACTTTCAAGTCTGTCTGCAGCCCTCACTGGAGATTTCACAGTGTGACACTAACAGCCTTTCCACTCTCAAACTTTTTCCAATCTGGCTAGTCTACATAGTATTTACTGTTTAAAAAAAAATCAAATAGTCTTATTACTAATAAAAATAGCCATTTCTTGAGTACCTGCCGTATGACAGGCATTATGGTTGGTGATAAATATGTAATTTATCCTGAAAACAACTCTAAGTGATAGATATTAGTCACATTTTATGGATAAGAAAATTGATAAATTACCTAATTTCCCTAACACCCAAGGTGAGTAAGTGCTGGGGATACAGGCAAGGCCAGAACACAAACATAGGTTGGATGCCTGAGATCAGTCGCTTTGCATTAAGCCCTGCAGCTGCTACTGTTTAATTCACCACAGGCTACGGTGCTCCTCTTCTCTGAACTTCTCTCCAATCCCTTGACACTATCCAATGACTTCCTCTAAGTTTATAGTAAAGAATATTAACTCATTTAGAAGTGCTCAGAAACATGTGTGATACAGAACACAAAATAATATGCCACATCAATCTAAACTGCTGAGCTGAAACCAAAAAGAAAGCATTCATTTCACAGGAGAGAAAAATGCTACCATTTCTGGAGTCGCTAGTCTGGGATCTTGTCCTCAAATCTGTAAGTGACTTTACTGAAAAAAAGTAAAAGGAAAAACTAAACTGAACTCACACCTTACATATTATCCCTGAAGTTCGAAGTCTTTGCCTATAAATAGCTACTCCAAAATGTATGTAAATACAGTCTGATGTGCTTTGGTTTATCCTAACCAACTTCTTGTGGATGTAGTAAACAAAGATTTGTTTAAGCAATGGTTAAAGCAACAGTCATTTGGTTTTTCATGGCACCAAAATCTCACTTCCTGTAGTTAAGTGAAGCATATTGACTTGAGCTTGACAGCAAGGATTCATATGAGACCACACTGCCTACAGGTAAGGTGTCAGATGGTACACTGGTAGAGACCTTGGTTCTCATGAGTGACTCTCACCCCAGCCCTCAATGAATTCCAACATAATCCATCCATCCCAGTTTTGTTCCTGACTAAACACTCCAACTGTCAAATTCATCCCAAAGCCATTAAGGGTCTCCCTCCTAGATGCTAAAAAACAGTTTTCAGGGAAAACAGAATTGTATATAGGAAAATCAAACTTTTCCAGAGGGGTTTCAATTGAATTATTCCAATTCACACTTAGTGGTAACCTCACTTAAGTCTTCAATAACTGCCCCTCCATTAAAATAACCAAAGAAATAGCGACAGGTACATTTCTGTGAGCACCTTTTCTGTGCTACTTTATGGCGCTAGACATTTCAATTAATCTCAGAGATTAACTGACATGTCTAGCGCCATAAGGTAGTAGAGCCAGGTAATAACCTCACTAACAACGCTTAGTGATCTCACTGCCAACAGATGAAATTGTAAATGCCATGAATATGTGCTGTGACCCAGGCCTTATCCCTTTAATATCCCACTAAGGCCCAGGCTATAGACAGCAAAGACACTTAAGATTAACCCAAGACCTAAAGCTTTACCTCGGTTACTATCATTGGCACTGTCATGGGTCACATATATTGTCTTATCTTTAGTACTAAGGAAAAAGTCACTGACAACTCAGTAGGTTGGAAAATGCTGTGTCACTTCTGACAATTTTTAATCCTAGTGTCCAGAAACGAAAGGGCTCTCTATCACTAGAAATAAAGAGATTATCATGATAAAAAGCCGAAATTTATTCTGAATATCAGGACTTAGAGAACAAAGAGGATGAGCAAATAGAGACAGTGAGATGGATGTCCTCTTTGGTCCCTCATGTTAGGGAAGGCTTAGCTGTAATTCTCAGTCTAATGTTCTTCAGAACCAGTTGAGGGGCTCAGCAAAAACATGGATCCTCCAGTGGGGACTCCAGAGAATCCTGGTGTGGGGCCTGGAATTCGCATTTTTAACAAGTACCCAGTTTAACTGCCTTCAACCATTCTTCCTCATTCACCAAATTTTGCCCAAGGACACTTCCTACAGAGAAATTGCAGGAACTTCCTGTTAGTCTAACACAAAGGAAGCCTGAACCTCCTCATCTCCTCCCACTTTAAACCTGGAGTCTTTCCAAGGTGTCACTTCCTGAGTCACAAAACAGATGCCCTTCCAAAGAAGAGCACATAGCTACATTTCCATTAAGCTAATCTCAGAAGACTAGAGGTAGAACACCTCAAGTTAGAAGCTTACATCTATACATGTATATATAATGGAAAAAGTAAAAAGAACATAATGCAATATGTTTCAAATTTAGAGACTGGTTCATTATTCTCTTATGTAAATATAATTTTATGTCATGTTCTTACATTAACCACAAAGCTTAACATGACAAGAGCATAAGAGTTATTTTAGGGAATTTTATTCTCTCAGTCTTTAGGGAAAATTTCTGTAATAAAAGAAAACAGTAGTGATTCCATATGAACTTCTGGCAATGAAGTGGAAATAATCTTTTTTGTAACATGTAGTACATAAAGAAAGAAACAAAAGAGTCTATATCTGTGATCGCTTCAACTCTTTGCAAATAAAATTAGCATCTGGAGAAGTGGAAAAATATTACATTGCAAAAAGCTTTGAACTTCCCCAGCAAATGGGGGACACAGCCAAGAGAAATAGAAGCTTCAGCTTTAATGCACATACCAACAATGTATGTGAGGAGAAGTAGCAATTTATTTAGAGAGCTAGTAGGTCTTCCTTATCTGAATAATCTAAGTACCCGTCCCCTCAGACAACATGTGTGCATCTGAGAATTTCTGTTTGTGAAGTATAAAATAACAATTCATGCACATCACAGTTTGTTCCAGTTCTTTTTCAGTTATTCTGCATAGAAAAGAGGCTTCAATTTAGAAGCAACATTCTCATAAATGTCTTGGTACTACTATACCCTTTTGTATTTATGTTCCTGATAAAGGAAAAAATTAAAGACAAAAGATGCTTTTAATGTTTCTAAGACTTTGATTGAACGTTCAGGTTCAATTATGAAAATCAGTGCAACTTCATAGTGGATATTAAGAATTATCAGATTTCCTGAAGTGATTTCACTGGTTAAAATGTACATTACACTCATGTATTGGGCATCAGATTAGGGGTTAAAGAGGAATGGGAGAAAAGACATGTCTTCTTGCTGGGTCCTTCCTGAGTATCCTTCCTGCTTTTAAGATTAGGTAAGAGACGGAAAGAGTAGAGACAAACAAGGATAAATGAGAATCTGTGTATGTATGGTCTCTAAAATTCAGCTAGTAAATGTCTCTGAGACAAGAGAAAGGCCTATGAATATATAATCAAGATGGTCCCAAGGGGCTCTTTCCTGACATTAAATTAATCAAGAAGCACTCCCCACCCCCTAACTCCATGAATACGTAATTTAGCTTCTGAAAACATCACCACATTTTTCAGGTTTTGGAGAAACAAAACAATGACTTTAGCAAAGGTCAAAACGCTACAATGTCCCTAAGCACATGGCCCAAGTCCATGCATAGACAACATGTGATGTCAACGAACTCAGTGATCCTGGGCTACAGGATCAGCAACACATTGGAATCCAGAAGCCAAATCAAGTTTAGCAAATCTCAAATACGCTCAGACCAATGGATCTTCATCAATATCTGCCTTCAGGAATGCATCTGCTTTGGGGCTCCTAGAGATACCCTATACAATTCCAAGAACTTGCCTGATTAGAGGTAATTCTGCAGGATTTAGCCCATTTAAACTCAAACATTTGTATGACTTCCAAGGGAACATCTGGCTCAATGAGAGTCTTTGGAAAACAATGGGATATACAGATGGGACGAGGACTCTCGAGCTATATGTTCATGCAGTAAAACATTACTAAGAGCTTACCATGTACCGAAAACTCTGATATCAAACATTAGCTCTGTCTCTAATTAACTCTTTTTTTTAAATCTTGCTGAGTCTTGGTTTCTTCATCTATAAAATGGACTTGGAGTAGGTAATCAGATAATGGGGCAATTACAAATACTGAAGATCCTCCTAATGTTGAATACTTATGGCCATAACATACTGGATCTCATATGGCAAAATCAGATAAATCCCATAATGACAGATCACTGCATAAAACCTAAACTACTCTAGAGTACTAGAAAGAAATGAAACCCACACAGAGTTTGATTATTTTTAAATTGGGAAGATGAAGGGTGAAAAGACAGTAATACTGTTAGAACACATAACAAAAAGATAATGAAAGAATAAAGTTAGGAATAAATGGAAAAGTAACTGTAAATGAAAGCCTCTTATTTTCTAGCAATTTAACTCTACTTTTCATTAGGTACTATGTACATTGTAAAATCTTTTCACTTGTATTACCTTTAATGCCTCAATAACAGCTGGTGGATAGCTCAGTCCAACCATGTTTGATGTCCGTCTATACATTCTGAAAAGTCAAAAGGGAAAAATGCAACATGATATCTTACAAAGTAGGATTTGTAATCCATAGACTCATACCAAGTATTGACAAATAATGAGAAGTCTAGTGGGGTGATCCAAAGAACCTAAAATTCATTTTTTGACCTTTTTTATATTCACTCAGGTGGTCTAAGTGTTAAATTCAAAAGAAATTAAAGCAATCCCAAACATAAGAACCACTGGGAGGAAAAATACCTAACTCTATAGGCTCCAGACTGAAAATTAAATTATTAAATGGGTCACTTCTTTGGCCAGAGTGAATTATAGTACAGAATAGACAGTAAGCGCTGTAGTAATTTAACCTGAATGAAGAACTCCTATGGGTAACCCATTTAGAATAGCTTGTTCTTTAGTACTGCCAAAAACAAGAAGGAAAAATGTCCCAGGTAATCTTTAAACTCACCATGGTATTTCTAAAATGTGTAATTACACGATAAGGATTATAGGAAGAATATATATATTTCTGGAATCTATTGCTGGGTAAGGGGGTCAATTTGATTTCAAAGAGTAAAATAGATAATAAAATTGAGTGTCATGGGGGCTTCAAACCACTGAAATGAACTGTCCTCCCTGGATCCAGCAACCTCAAAGCATCCCAGATCTGTTCCAAATGGAGACACCATCCACCTATTTCAAAAGATGATAGATGAGATGATTTCCTGCTTTAAAAATTAGAGACTGAACTGAAACTAAATCTTCTCTGGTAAACAAAAAACTTCCAAGCAAAAGCAAAAAGCTTTTCCTAATGATGCTACAGAGATTAAAATAGACATGTTTTTGCCATTTCTCATTCAAGACTATCTGTTTCTACCCACAATTTTCAGTATTTATAAAGATAGAAAAACTACATTAAAGCAAAGCTTCCAGTTATTGGAAACGTGTTCCTCTGGCTGCTTTGGTCACTGAATGACAATGAATGACATCTTTACCTCTCCACAAATATCCCAGCCTGCACCGCGTGAACGATGCTCTTGAACCGGGGCTTCTCCTCGCTCCTCCTGAGCATCATCCCCATCTGCCGTGTGAAGGTGGAGGCCAGCCAGTCTCGGACCTCAGAAGGCACAGCATCTGACTGAATGTCACTGAGCTCATCCTCTGTATCCAGGAGTCTCCTGAACACAAGAAAGAGAACCAGGACACTGAGATTAAATCTGAAGTTGGAGCTCTCTGTTCAAAACAGCTGCTCCTCTCTGCCTCACCTGCATGCAGGTGCAAAGAAACCAAATTAAACTGGCCACAAAAAATACAGTGCCTTTTTGGGAAGGCTTATGTAAGCTCGCCATATGTGTTTCAGGATGGTCTTGGCCTCCACTGATATTTCAGGATGATTCTCTTTACCAGACTGGACAAAGGAACTGGTCCATTGTACCCAGAAGCACTCTGTGGCATTTGAGTGAAATTTAAACCTTCTATTTAAAAATACATTCACAGGCAGCCTTTTATTAGTTCATAGATGGACCATGTGGCACTATTTTGTTTTATTAAAAAATGGACACTTAGAGACTTTGCAAAGTATTTACCAAATCACAGCAACCCAGTCCTCTGAAGAAGTGATCCTAAGTGATGACAATTAATATTCTTTCTAGTTTGATAGGTTGCTACCAAAATTTAAATGTCTAAATTCAAGCAAAATTTTCAAAATAATGCAGTTCTTTATTTTTGCACAATGACTGAATCATGTCACAGCTGTGTTTCGCTGATTTTTCAAACTTGTACATAGGTCAGACCACTAGAATGGAACACAAAGAGCAATGTTAAAATAAAACCTAAAATAGCATTGCATATTTATAGTAAACCCAACTACAAATTAGCAGTAAAAGTTGCTGCCAGCGTAAAGGTGTTTGATTTTTTTTTTTTTCCTTTAGACTTACCAATTGGGGTGGGGGTAAGCGGAGGAAATACAACATTTGGAAAAAAGCTGTGATATCGAATTTCCTTAAATTAGAAACCAAGTGTGTCACCAAAATAATAATAATAATGATAGAAACCGTACAAATCTTAGATTGCTGTGAAATACTTTCAGATTGGAATTTGGCAAAGAAAAGTAAGACATCACAAATACTGACAGAGAAGCCTGTCTGAATTAGAAAAAAAAAACAAAAACCACCTTTCATATTCAACATTGCAACATTTTTCAAAAGAAAAGCAATTTTGTAACTTGCAAGCATATGTAGTAACTGAAATCGCTTTAATACATTTAGATAATTCAAGTGCAATAAGCCTGCTAAGTAAATCAGCGACACACATAAGACTGAAGAGGGAATGCTGGGTGCATAAGAGAACACATGCTTCTCGATCACTTCAGGAGCCTCCATTTACTAGTGGACATTATGAATTAAAACATAAACACAATTTTTAGACTGACACTAACAACATGCAATAATTACAATGGAGCTCCACATCTGATTTTTAAAATCTTAGCAGATTTTTAAAAATTAGTTTTTCTCCTCTTTCATGATCTCACTTCCTTGTCGTGACAGTCATATGAGATATGTTCTATTAGCTCCTTTTATAGATAAGGAAGTACAGAGAGTAAGTGACTTGTCCAAATCTATCCCCTTTGTTTGTGGAAACTAAAACTCCAAGATGAGTAATTTGAATGTCACCCCATTCCTGGCATGGGGGACAATGTCAGAAAAGTCATATAAGAGAAAATTTACCATCACTATACTAATCTCTTTTGTCATTTTTAGCTTACCTTGTTTCATCAATATACACAGATTCAAGCACTGTGGCTGCATATTCCAAATTCTTCTTAAGATCTACCACTGAAGCTTCCCCTCTCTCTAATTGTTTGACCAAAGACCGTAATCTAGAAAAATAAAAAGATACAATTTCATTAGAATAGAGGAAACAAAGAATAATCCTATAACTATGGTGATATATTTTACAGTCATCGAATATTCTCACTTATTCTGATACATCTGAAAGGAAAATAATTATGGGACCAAACGAGCAAGTAATAAAATAAATGTATACATTTTTGCCATTGTGAAGTAAGAAGAAAAAATTTCTCTCCAACCAGGCACTGACCATACTTTCTAGCTAGCTTTTATCTTCATGAGTCCTAAATTATCAATGATTTTGTTTTTCTCAAATTTTCATCTTTTTTTGTTCTATGTGGACATAGTAAAGTCTGACCAGCAGCAAAATCACCAAATACCTCTTGAGATTCTGCTCTGCTGAAGGCACTTGGTTCAGCAGTGGCCCCAGATAATGGCAGCCCCATGACCCAGGCATGTCCTAAGACAGATGAAAAGATTTAAACCACTGAGAATCACAAAAAGGCTACATAAGGAATAGATGAAAGCAAATTGTTTTACTGGATGGAAAAAATCACTCTGAGAGGAGATAAATACCCTAATTTTTAAAAAAAAAAGGAAATATGAGGATGGATTTTAAACCGAGGAACTCCAGACTACACAAGAGAAGCAATAAAACATGTTTTTCTGTTATTTATATGAACATATCTGCACAGAGAAGGACTTAGTATTCATAAGAACAATAAAATGACTACAGATGATCAACATGCAGTAACTGAGAATACTGGAGATTTGGAGATTGGGCAACTCTTCAGGCTGTTTGACAACCAGCAATGAAAATAGTAGAGACTTTGAAGACAAACTGGGGTTTGAAATTCACTTCATAACTTAGCTGTGCAACCCTAGGTAAGTTATGTAACATCTTTGAGTGTTATCTTAATGAAGAGCAAAGTACAAAATTTCTAAAGTTGACCTAAAGATTAAATGAAATTGATATACAGTATGTGACTCATGGTTGTCCTTTGAAAAGGCAATTGTTACAACTACTGTCATTATTCAATGACTTTGATCACTACAGATAACCAAATGAGAAAAATTCTAGCAAGATGTTTAAAATTATTGTCAAATCTCCATTTCCCATTGGTATACGCAATCTGTTCTCACCTTCCTGACATCAAAATATCCTCAGATAGGTTGTCTTCACGGCAAGGTATAAACTACTCCCTTCCTAATCTTCATGAAAATGACCCACAGTAAAGAATGAGAAACAATCTTGGATCAACCTTAAAAAGTAGGCAAGGGCGTCAACCTTAAAAAAAAATGTCCAGGAAGTTCAGTGATATAAAATACAAATAAGATTAGATTCAGATTGTCTCTACCTGAATTATGAGTCTCCAATATATCAAAGGGAAATATGCAAAGGAAATCCCCCGAGCCCCTGCAGGCTTGAAGGGGAAGGTCAGCCTTGGGAATGCCATTAGCAGCACTGGAAAGAGTTCTGAATTTCAGAGGCAGCACGGGACAGGGAGTTGGCAGGGAAGGGCTTGCCAGTCACTCACACAGAAGGGATAAGCAGCCTGCCAAAGAATGGGGAGACGGCAGCAGGGAGCCCTGACTGCTGTTCCAAATAAGGATTGGAAGCTCTTTAGCAAAACACATTCCTGGCTAAGTCTGCCTCCAGTCCTGACTCTCACCTCAAGGTGCCCAGCTACCCCCTAGGCTGTTTGGACTTTCAAATGACAAAATGAGAGTAAAATTCAACTTTTTAAAGTTTACTCTCAAAAATGAGAGTAAAATTAAACTTCTTAAAAATGCCTCTCTTCATTTGGGATTTACAGGTTCTACCAGGAACTGACATGAATTTCTAGTAGAACCCATCTCAACTCTAGAACCTAAGAGGAAACGACAAAAACAAAGAAAACGATGAGAAAGATTATAAGAGTAATAGAAGTAAAAGCCAGAAGACCCTATCTACCCATAATAGAACTTTCACAGGAAATAAAAAACAGAAGCAGCTTTTAAACTGAATAAGTTTTCCTAGGCTAAAGTAAAATCTGTATAAGCAGATGAAAAGGGATCAAATACAATTTTTTAAAAGTAAATGAAAACATCAAATGTATGCTACTGTAATTTTTAATTTCAAAGAATAAAGAAATGAACCTGAAAATCTTTGAGAAAATTAAACATAATACTTACAAAGTAACAAAAAATTGTCCTGGCCATCTACTTCTATCGTGTCAAACATCAAAAAGCAATTTAATAACAGTACCAATTTTTGAGAATAATATGGGAAAATTCAAGACATTTATATCTATATCTACAGAGTTACCAAGTACATAAGAGGCCAACAAAGGTATTCTCAGTTGTCAACAACTTCAAAATTTATCATTCATACCCCTTCCAGAAAACAAAACAAAAACTTTAAGGCATACTCTAGGACAGTGGTCTTCCAAGGGAGTGGATTCGTGAGTCTCCAGTTAAATGGATTGTTGATTCATGACCTAGATTTAACTAACTCAAACTTTACCAAATGGACAAGTAATTTAAAAAGATTCTGGCAAGAAGAGGAAGATAAAATAAAATGCTAATAATACAAGGACAACTAAACGTGAAAATGAGCTGACACGTCTCCTTTTACTAGGACAATCTCCTATTTCTCATACAAACACTTCCTCTCCCACTTTTACAAACTAAAAGCTAATTCTCATCAGTTGAAAAACAATTGGAATTATTAAGGACATTATATGGACTACGGATGTATAGCCACTACTTTATAACAATTCCCACTCCTGAGGAAGCACAGTATTGAGAGAATCAAGTCATGAAGGGCCTCATATCACCTTGTGATCAACGGGCTGGGACCCCAGGCCAGAGCAGGAGTGGGGCCTTCAGGGAAAGCTTCACTCAGAATCTCACTTAGCTGTTCCAATGAGTAGCACTGAAATCAGCTCCACTAGAGAGACCCAGGCTTTGTGCCACAATTAGCAGAAAATCAGCCATTCAGAGGCTTCTCCCTGATGTAGTCACCAGTGGTGCCAGGCAGACTTTGGGCAGTCATATTTATGCATTCAGTGTGAAGTTCTGACCCAACAGGAAGCTGTAAATAGAAAGCAAAACCCTAGCCAAGTGGTATCAACAGATCCAGAGAGGAAATGACACAGAAATAATGCACCTTTTGGATGCGTGGGGGACACTAGAAATTTACATGTAACCCCGTCTTTCCAGCTTATGAGACGAGCAGAAGATTCAATCAACTTCCTGGCAGACAGTGAGAAAACCTAGAACACAACCCGTCACTCTGGTTATGGAAGAACACCCAGTTGACATTCACCTTTCTTTACTCAAGGATGATGAAACAGAAGAAAACATTCATGAAGAGATACAGCAATAAAGACAGAAGAGAATACAGCATTCAAAATGCGAAACAACTCAGTTTTGAAAAAGAAAATCACTAACAGAAACAGAAATGAATTTTAGGAAGCATCTGCTGCGTGTTCAATACAATTCAAAAAAACATAGATCTGCGAAATAAAGGTAAAAGCCCAAATCAATATAATAAAAAGTTTCTTTAAAAAGAAACAAAACATGACAATAGAAAGACTACAATAACTTACTGCTAAAAAGAAGTTAAGTGGTGAACAGTTTTGTATATACCCATCTCCTGTTTGGGTGTCACCCATGTCAGATACAAGCTGCAGCTGCCAATTTTCTGCTTTATGTAGCTGCCACATAAACCCTAGCAATTCCAGATGCCCCTTTCAAATTCTGTTGAGCTTTAGCATAGCATTCAGGTGCTTATGCTCCATCGGCCCCTCAGCCCACTTTTCTCTACCTCTTTATCCTTTCCATTTGGGATATCCGGCCCTGCCCTGCCATAACCTACCTACCTCTTGGTGAAATGGCTATTCTTTGGGCAAAAGAGTTTCAAACTAGCTCTTTTATCATTGGCCAATTAGTAGTTTCAAAAGTTCCTGAGAATAAGGACCCCTCTCCATTTGTCTTCATAGTGAAGATATTCCCTAGATCTTAATCTATCTTGAGAAGGGTTGTCTGAAAATTAGCCAGGATCTTTCCTACCCATGTCATAAAATATTTTTGTTCAATTGGAAAAGACTAGCTGAGACCAGAGAGCTCAGCTGCTCTCCTTTGTTTTCCTAGTAAAGTTGTCTAGATGCTTTTCATGTGAATCCATTCCATCTAAAAGGTGAATGTCCTCAGGGGCCAGGTCCCATGGTATGCTGTAGCCTATATTTTGGGAAAGATGGATATCTGGTGTTTTAATACTACCCAGGGGAATTTTTGGCCTGGGCACCTAAGGGGAATTTATTTCATGAGCATTTGAAATAAATTCACAAGGAAGGAAGATAAAGAAGTTGGAAAATACACAAATAATAATAATAATGATAATAATAAGGTTTCTCTTCTGAGAGAATGTTCATAGTTTCCGGCCCTCCATCCATTTCTGTCACTGTGGCTGCCAGATAATAGTTCCAGTATAGAAGTGCAACACCATTTTAGGAAGTGCTTATGCCTTCCAACTTTGGCAAGATGCCTTTCAGTTAAGACAGTGTGCAATTTCATTGTGGATGAGCCATTGCATCTTTTCATGACTCTTGCATTTCTTGGTGTAAATGCTTTGCTTTCTGTATGCTTCTTAGCTGCAAGGCATATGATGAGATACTGCATATCTTCAGTTCCCTGTGCCCTCAGATCCAGAGCAAGCCCTGGATGCTGACTTTCCCTGACCCCACACCAATCAACATGTGGGATGCATAAAGGTGTTGGAAGAGGGAAACTATGTGAGGAAAGGCCAGAGCACTGTATTTTGGAATTTAAAAGGATGTTAGGGAGGAGAGGTATTCTTTTTTTTTCCACAAAGATAATTCCTAGAACCAATGGAGTGAACTTCATTAAGAAGCAACGTATTGGTTCAACTTTATAACTTAGAAAACTGCCTTATACTGGACTAGGCACTATTCCCCACCCCAGTAAGGTCACAGAAAGCCCTACGACCCTATGCCTTGAAAACATACACATTTGTTCAGCATTAGACCCTGCTAGAATTTCATTCACTTTGCACAGGCAAAAATGAACTGTAAAAAGAAGCTATGGAAACATACTGTCTCATGTTTGTTTATTCTGTCCAACGTTATTCCCTCTGAGGAGGGGTAGGCAGCTCCTAAAATGCCAGTGTGGCCAACAAGTACTGCTGTCTCAGAAAGGCTTTGTTTTGTTTGAAACGATATGAGAACTGGATCTTTTACAGTACTTTCTCTACATGTCCCAGTGAATCACGAGCCCTAAAAACTCATTTGAATTAAAAAAAAAAAAAAAACTTCATTTCAGTTCATCACACCCATGTATTCATAAGGCATACTCATCTCTGTGTCCTTTTCACACACCTGCCTCCTCCACGTCACTCCTGTCCTCTGCCACTTCCCTAAATGCCATAGATAATAACTTAAAACAACTCTTCCGAATGGGATGCCCCAACATGACTTTTAGTCTCATGCTTTAATGCCATCTGATGATGTCATCCAAGCATTTTTCTGGCCATTTGTTTCTATAATTAATGACAGCTGATTAAGATGGCTGCACTTGAAAAACATTCAACACTGGGTGTCTTCTGTGTGCAGGCACTGAGAGAGATAGGCTCTAGGAATACAAAGTGGGGAAATGCAGTGCCCTCTCTCAGGTAGGGAAGACAGAAAGCTAACCAGCACCCACAATACAGTACTGTAAGTGAAACGGCAGAGGTGTGATGGGGGCTAAGAAAGCACAGAGGAGAGGAATATTCAAATAACAAAGCCCTCCCCAATGGACCTGATCAGCGCCATCTTGAAGGCCACGTAGGGGTCAGTCAGGCACACAGGATGGGATAGGGAAATGGCAGACTCTGCATGGAGAGAGCAGACTGAAGGCAGTGATCTATTCAGAGACTCCCATGTCTGTATGGAACTCAGGGGCATGTCAAAAGATAAAACAGAAGGTAGGAGCTACACCACAGTAGACTTAGAATCCCAAGCTAAAGAAATATAATATTGGAGATAATGGGGAATCCCTGGAGAATGTTTAAATGGAGGAATAGAATGATGAGATTGGCATTTTAGAAATATCAATCTAGCAGCTGAGTACAGGAGCACAAGTAGTGAGTAAGTTGGAAAACTCTGTTTTCATTGTAATCAGGCTTGTCTGATACTCTGAACAGCACAGTGTGAATATTCTCTCTCACGTGATGGAAATTTGATTGAGTGCTGCATGAGTTTGGTGGTAGTATGGATGGTTGCTTTTAAGAATTTCTGGGAAAGAACTTGTTTTGGGGGCATGTGGTTTCCTCATTGAGTGAGCACCAAACCAAAAACAAGAACAGTGCCAACAAAAATTATGACTGACAAGAATAGCCTACTTATTTAGCTTTTACCTTTTGTTAATGCTATAAATAAAAGAGAATTTTACTTCTACAGTTTCTAATTACACCTGCTTAAAGCAGATGCACAAATGAATTGAAATAAATTACTGGACTCTAGTTACTTTTTCACTTAAGAAAAATAATTGGTACCTAGGTGCATACCTATGTTTCTGCATTGTATATGCCTCACTACATAACTTGTTAACTAATAAAAAAAATTAGTAATGTTATACAAGATTTTGAATAATGTCATGAACAAAATTGACCTAGTTGGCATGGACTGGACACTACACTCAATTGCTGTAGAACACACCATTCTTTTCAAGTGTACATGTAACAGTAATCAAAACTGACCATGTGCTGGGTCACAGAGACTCTCAATAAATTTCAAGTAATTGAACTCAGACAGATAATGTTCTGTGACAACAATGAAACAATTTTGTTATTGATTAGAATCCAAAACAAAAAATGAATAGAAATATTTCAAGTGTATGGAAATTTAGCAATATATTTCTAAATAACCCATAGGTCAAAGGTTAAATCACAAAATAATTCTAACCGAACAATAACATACAACCTTGTAGTATGCAGGTAAAGCAGTGTTTAGAGGAAAATGTGCAGCTTTAAATAAATATATTAGAAAAGGAGAAGTCTAGCCTGTAATCCCAGCACTTTGGGAGGCCAAGGCAGGTGGATCACGAGGTCAGGAGATTGAGACCATCCTGGTTAACACGGTGAAACCCTGTCTCTACTAAAAATACAAAAAAAAATTAGCCAGGTGTGGTAGTGGGCACCTGTAGTCCCAGCCACCCAGGAGGCTGAGGCAGGAGAATGATGTGAACCTGGGAGGCAGAGCTTGCCGTGAGCCGAAATCGCGCCACTGCACTCCAGCCTGGGTGACAGAGCAAGACTCGGTCTCAAAAAAAAAAAAAAAAAAAAAAAAAAGGAATAGGAGAAGTCTAAAAATAAGTGATCTCATTATGCACCTCAAGAAGTTAGAAGAACAAGTTAATCCAAAGCCAGTAGACAATAGTAAAAAATAAACAAAAACAAAACTTAAGTAGAAACAAACTCACAGCAGAAATAATTAGCAAAGCCAAAACCTGGGTCTTTGAAATGCTTAATAAAATTGATAGGTCAAGCAAGATTGACCAAGAAAAAAGAGAAATGGTATAAATAACCAATATCAAGAATAAAAAGAGATTATTACTACAGATTCTGTGGACATTTAGAAAGGTAAAAGGATATCATAAATACCTTTCTGAAGATACATTTAAAAATTTAGATGAAATTTAAAAATTCCATAAATCTTAATTTACCAAAATTGACATAAGAAAAAGGTAAACTATTAATAATTCTGTATCAGAATAATTGAATGTAGCATATACACATGAGATTGACAGTAAAAGAAAAATAAAACTAAAATTTTAAAAACTGAATGCATAGTTTAGTATTTTCCCACAAACTACAGACTTAAATCACGTTTTCAGTGAATTCATCTAAATATTCAAAGAGGAAATAACACAGTCTTCTACAAAATAGCAAAAGAGGAAACACTTTCCAACTCCTTTTATGAGGCCAGCACACTCGATTCTAAAACCAAACGAGGGTCTTATAAGTAAAGAATTATAGGCCAGTATCTCTCATGAACATAGATACAAAAATCCTAAGGAAAATTTTAACAAATTAAATTTAGTGATAAATAAAACAAATAAGAAAAAACAAACAAATTTGCAGAAATGCAAGGTTGGTTTGACATTTAAAATCTGTAAATAAATGTAATCCCCTATTTTAATAGGAAAAAACCTTTGGTAATCATAACAGAGTCAGAAAAAGCATTTGAGAAAATACCTATTCATGACAACCATCTTAGCAAAGAAGGAATAAAAGTGAATATCCTAAATCTAATATTGGGTCTTTAACACAAAAGCTAGAGCAAACGTCATACATAATGGGAAATCTTTCCTGTTGAGCTAGCGAATAACATGAGGATGCCTGTGATGACTACTTCTACTGAATATTGTATGGGAAGTCTTCACCAGTTCAACAAAAAAAGAAGAAATAATAGACATAGGACTGGAAAAAAAATAGTATCTTTAAAAAGCAGCAAATACGTTATTCTAATTAAGAGGTGAATTTAGCAACGCCACTTGATAAACAGCAATAAACAATTAGAAAATGGTACCATCCACATAATTATCAAAATAAAACAGTTTCTAGGAATAAATCTTACAAAATATATAAAAGTCATCTTCATGGAAAATGGTAAGATATTATTGAGAGAAGTTTAAATGACCTAAATAATGGAAGAATCCATGTTCATAAATTGTAACACTCAACATTTAGAAATATGAATTCTCCCTAAATTCATCTGTAGATTCAATCACAAACAAATTCACCACAAGTCATTTGGTGGAAACTGATTCTAAAACTTACTAGAAATGTGAAGAATGAAATATAGTTGATGTGGTAAAACAACAAAACTATTGTTACTATTCCATATATCAAGACTTATTATAAAGCATTTAATTCTGGTCCTGTGTCCCTCTACCACTTCACTATTCCAACTCTCTTCCTCTCAACATCCAGCTGGTATGTTTGAGGATGTGCATATATATTTTTATGTTAATATAAGCACAACATAAGTGGACAAGAAAATATGCTACAAAAAAAAAAGAAAAAAAAAAAGAAAAAAGAAAACAGGCAATGTAAGTTGTTTTTGAACTGTCCTATTCTACATGTGATTGTTCCATTCCATATGCAGGGACCCATTCCTTGGACACCCAGTCAAGGGTATCACTGCATACTCTCTCGGTTGCCATGGATTTTCTGATGAATATTTCCATTCTTTTGGTTTTCATGAAGCTATGTCACAGAGAAGCCCTGCATGCTCAGCCTCCTCCTAGTTCTTCTCCACAGAGTGAATCTCCTTTGGGGATGTATGTTTGTGGGTGTGAGAGTATGTGGGCAACTGTGTGTCCAAAGTGATTGTGTCAGCTCACTGCATGGGAACACCAGGCACAATGCACTGACAGGTCCAAGAGAAGCCTTCTATTCTTATGGTATTCTAGAAGGTATTATGACTGAGGGTTAAAGTTTTAATCCATTTTGAGTAATAATATTGACTTCATTCCTTTGCACTTCTAATCAAATGCAGTACTTTAGAAAGGAGCTCTCTCACAGTCATTCTTGGCCTTATAAATAACTGTTTCTTAAAAATCAGTTTATCTCCTGTTTTTATTGCCAATCAACTCACACATTTTGTTAAAAGGACATAGTGGGATTTTGTTTTAAGAGTAAGATTCCAAATTATGCTAAGAAAATCTTTCGTGAAGGCAAACATTCTCTCTCCAAAGTTTGTAGGCGAGCAAACCTTATTGGGAAAGGATGTTATTATGAAAACCCACTTGTTCTTCTGGGTGAAGAAATAAAAAAGAATGAAAAAGACAACCCAGAGCATCATTCAGAATCCACCCCAGGCCATGCTGGGGACTGGGGAGAGGGAAGGAGTTAAGATCCTGCCGGACCACCAAGAGGTAAGTTCCAGAAGCCAGTGTTCATTTGCAGCTATTCATATGGAAAGAATCACTGTCACTTTTCCCTGCTGATAAACATGCCACTTCAACATCTGTCTTAATAGACCAAAGAAATGAGAAGAACTAAAAACATCTTTGAATGGCACTAATGAGAAAAGGAAGCTGAGCAGAAAAGAGAAGCAAGTTTGCAGGAAGATTTAGGAAGGTCACAACCCATGCCTAGACACGTCAAGACACATCTCTCCATGTCTTCATAGTCAACCCAGCCCCGTGACTCCTTCGCTTTCTTTTTCTGAATTTAGTTCCTCATTCAACCTCAATTACATCACGCTGGTATGATTATCCAGAGGAGCTAAAGCTCCCTCCGCCAGCAAAATCACAGGGATTCTACCATACTACAAATATAAGTCTTGGTAAAATAAACCTGAGGTTACATTTTTCTCATTTCTGCTTCTTTTTTCTTTTATAATAACAGAAATAAATAAAATTAATTCATAAATTAAAAACCTTCAAATAATGGCTAACAAGATGCTGAATTAGCATAGTACCTTTCTTAAGATTAACTCAAGAAAAATTACAGGAAAAAAACTTCAAAGAAAACTGTGAGAAACCTCTAAGGTTACCTGAGGCTGCTGCTTTGAATGTGTGTGTGAGGACTGCATCTTCTTGGTCTGGGACAGGAAGGAGCCTCACCAGGCTGGGGAGGAAATGATGGGAAAGGAACTGTTGGAGTTCGCTATTGTTTCCCTCCACTCCACTTCCTCTAGGTTCACAATAGCTGCTCCCACACCTCCTGTGACTCAGAACTCTAAAGGTCAAGAAATCCTGGAGAGCTAAATAGGGGTTGTTTGTCCCACCTTGTGGCTCCTCTAAGTTCACCATGGGTTTCCGTTTCTAAGATTGTCACAGAAGGAAAAGGGATGCAAAACGACATGTGTGGGAGGTTTTTATGAACCAGACTAGAACTGGAACTGATTGCCCCTGGTCACTTCCGATTGTCCAGAAGCCATAGTCACATAACTATGTCTTTCCGAGAGAAGCTGGAAAACATAGTCCTGTGGTAGGCTCAGGAGGAAGAGGTGGTGGTTTTGATGGAGAGCCAGCCAGTCTCTGCCACACCTAGAAAATGCAATCCTATCACCAATACTTGTTTTTTCCTTTAAAACCTTTACTTTCTACTCCTTTGAAAGAGTTAAATGGAATGTTGTATATTAAAGACACTTTCTAACTTTAAAATCCTATTAAGCTAGAAACATAATCATCCTAATTATCAGATAATCTCTCAAGCATTTTGACAAAAATGAGACAGTTCTCATGGGAATTATGTTGAGTGAAAAAAGACAATCCCAAAAGGTTGTATACTATATGATTTCACTCATGTAACATTCTTAAAATGGAGGACAAGATTCGTGGTTTACAGGGACTGGAGAGAAGGGAGAGGAAGAGGGAGACCTGTGTAAGAAGGGCAACACAGGGAAACTAGTGGTGAACTATTCTATACCTTGACTGTGGCAGTGGTTGTACAAACCTACAAATGCAATTATGCTACACAGAACCAAATTCATGCATGCACACACACACACACACGAGTACAATAAAACTGGAGGGATCTGAATACGATTGGTAGATTATGCTAATATCAGTATCTTGGGTTGTGAAATTGTCCTGTAGTTTTTCAAGATGTTTCCATTGGAAGAAAATGGGTAAAGGGTACATGGGAATTCCTCTGTATTATTTCTTACAATAATGTGACTCTACAATTATCTCAAAATTAAACATTTAGTTTTAAAAAGTGAGACACAGTTATCCAGCTTAATGGAATATTGATGACAAAAAGCTAGACATAGTTGTCCTGTCCCCAGCTAGTTTTATAAGTGTTTCTCTGTTCTTAAATAGTGGTCTACTTAGTGTCCTCCAGATCCTTCGGCTTGGTCTCAGCAGCAGTAAGAGAGTTAGGGATAAATGTTCACCAGTGAGCTACTAACTGTGTCTGATGACTTTGGAGAGGATCCAGTGGGGGCTTTAACCAGTGATGTTTGGAGCTTGGTGAGAACCAGACTCATGCCTTGAGGAAACCCTAGGAAAGACAAATGGAGGTTCTCAGATCAACTGAAGAAACTCAGATGCTAGCAAATGGTCACCACACTAAAAAGGTGAGAGAAAAAGAATCCCAGTGACTTTACTAAAGGCTCACTAATTACACCTCTACTGGCAGTGATCCCCTGGGACTCTAAGGTATGAAGCACGATTTGTATCTTCCCTCTCCTTTTTCAGTTCATTCTCAGATGTTTGTTTCAATTTGAGGGTGGTTTCACTATGGCAGGCTGGCCACAAAGCGGTTGTAAAGAATGAAATTAATATACACACCCAGACCCAACCTCTAGTACCACTATTCTATGTTCTGCTCCTAAAAGTTTGATTTTTTTTTTTTAGATCCTGAATATGAGAACATGTGGTATTTGTCTTTCTGTGTCTGGCTTATTTCATCTAGCATAATGTCCTCTAGGGAGTGAACAGGGAAAGGAGAGATGTTAATCAAAGGGTACAAAGTGCCAGTTACACAGAAGGAATAAGTTCTGGTGATCTGTTGCACAGCATGGTGACTATAGTGAGGAATAATATATTATGTATTTCAAAATTACTAAAAGAGTAGATTTTAAATGTTCTCACCATAAAAAAGGATAAGTATGTGAGGTAACTGTTATGTTAATTAGACTGATTTAATCACTCCACAATGTATATATGTATTAAAACATCACATTATACCCCATAAATATATACAATTATCATTTGTCAACCTATAATAAAAGTGAATTTAAAAAACAAATAAGAATTAAGTCCATAAAAAAATGAAAAGAATGAAATCTAGAGCTAGTCATGAGACTAAGGGAGTGAGGGAGTGAGGGTAGATAAGTTGGGGTATGAAAACACAGGTCACAGAGATGGTGTTTTGTTATATAGTCATTTCCAATCAATAGGGAAACAATTTGCATATTATTAACATTTCAAGTTTGTATTCAATGTGATTACCATTCAAAATTTCCTTCCAACTACACATCATTTTGTAACGGCTTTGGGATGGGGCAAAGGGAGGGATCTGAACCAGCAATGCATTTTCATTCGTGGTCTGCTCCAGTGTATCCTAATAACTGAATGTGTCAAAAGCCTAAATCTTTCTCATTTTGTGCTATATTTAATAGAAAAAGAAAAGAAGAGTTGGGAATACTTATTTATGCAGTCCCATATCACTCGCCAGCACTGTCTCCCTTTCTTTGTAGATGAAGAATGGGACTCCTTTCACTTTTAGTTATATTAAAATAGCTCTGGCTTTCTCTGTGGTTAGAAACATAAGCTTGATATCACTCAGGTAGCGACACGAGGTAAACACTAATACAGGACCAACTCCCGTAGCTATTTAGAAGAAAAATTCCTCCTCCGTTAGCTATTTCTATCACAATTTACAAGGAGGGTTGATTTACAGAGGAATTAGCAGTAATAGCTGCAAACATGGATGAATCAATCTGGACAAAGCACTCTACTTGCCCCAAACAACCCCTCATTGTTCACGGTGGTAATTTCTTCATTTTAAAAGTATTATCTAGCGCTTTGGAGTTTGTCCCTCAAGAACAGCATGAGCCTCCACTGTACCAGGACTTCCTCATTTAGCATTTTTAAAGCCTCCTAAATCTGGGAACATACTCTGTAAGATTTGTTTTAAATGATATTTGAACCTACGTGGTGTCATAATATATTCTATCATTGTGTGTAAAAAGAAGAATTATTTTCCAATGAGCTTTATTGAGCTTTAGACTCTGGCTTGGGGACTGGAAAGAGGAAGACACAATTCCTTTAAATGATTCTCTCTTAAAGTAAAAAGAGACAATGAGGGAATCATAAAATGTTCAACATTTGCTACCGACTCTCTCAAAGTGTACATGAGAATTTTTAAAGCTCTGGAGGTGGTGTTCACAGCTACGCTACCGATCAAGTGTTTCTTGAGAGGGAGTCTTCTTTTCTCCATACCAGGTGACGCTTCGTGCTCCGGGGTCACAGCAGAGGGGCACCTGCCCTGTCCGCAGCCTGGCAGAGCCAAAGGCAAGCTCAAGCAGCTGTGACACCTAATTATGGGTCTTCCCATGAAGTCTGAAAAATGGCTGAACTTGGTCCAGCCCCAGTGTAAATAGAACAAAATGACCATCTTTGCTGGAACTGAGGCTGGTCTTTAAAATTCATAATCACACAGGAACCATATGCACCAAGCCATGTCTGTGTGTGACTTTTGGCTCTGGACTATTTGCTATTACTTGCTGTGGACCAGGTACAGATTCCTTCCTTCTCTCTCAGCCCCTACATTCACATATTTCCTGGAAAAGAAATTCCATTGGAATCAGAGATGAAAAGCTAAAACCTGTGGCCTGGGTGATCTACCATTTTGACTTTTGTCACCTAAAACCCTAGTTCCGCCTAGTGCAGAGATTTTTACCACTTGAATGCATTGATGTGTGACAGAGAAGGATATGGTTTTATTTATATTTTCCCCATCTCCCCTGCCAACAGCCATTCCCACCACAATAAGTCCCCAGGGAGCAGTGGAAAGAGGAATCTCAGGAAAGTGGTATCTATGAAGTACATCAGGGTTCTAGAGCAAAGTCCTGAGGCAAGAGATTGTTAGATAGGGCAAGGGGAGAACAGAGAGCTGGAGAATTTAACCCCATTTCCTTTTCTTGGACTCAGTAAATAGATGATCTCCAAGGTGACTCCTGGGACACTCTTACACAAACCCAAGATGGTTACATCAGATTAAAAACAGTTGCATCTGAGATAGAGGGAGGACACAGTTCAGACCCCCTGCATCTTCTTCGGCTCCTAGGCAGGAAGGAGGAAGATGTCAGAGGTCCCTGTGCCCTGCAGAGGGACAGGAAGCAGCTGATAGTGCTGATTGGAGGGATTATTAGGGGCACTGCCATGGATGAGGGACAGAGGGTCAGGGACCAAATAGGTGCTACAGCCAGACCTCAGCTGGATCCATAGTGTGAGGAGGAGCTGAACAGGGCCAAGCTGGTGGGGAGAAAGGCAGTCCCAGACATTAGCTAGAGATGTCACGAAGACTTCTGGTGACCAAGCAGACAAGAGACATCACCATGGAGTCAAGAGGAACCAGAGGACACTACAAGACCCTGCTGTCTTCGAGGGTAACAGTAAGTGCCACAAAGAAATCTCAAAGTCTAAGCATTTACTTTTTTTTTAAAGGGAGTTACCTAAAAAGAATGTTTAAATTGCTAGACTGGTTGGTTTCATGAATTGGATTATAATTAGTTTCTCTCTTTTCTCTCTCTCTCTTGCTCTGTCTCTCTGATATGGTTTGGCTGTGTCCCCACCCAATCTCATCTTGAATTGAAGCTCCCATAATCCCCACATGTTGTGGGAGGGACCCGGTGGGAGGTAATTGAATCAAGGGAGTGGGTTCCATGCTGTTCTCTTGACAGTGAATAAGTCTCATGAACACTGATGTTCATGAGCAGTTCCCCTGCACATGCCCTCTTGCCTGCTGCCATGTAAGACATGGCTCCTCTTTTGCCTTCTGCCATGATTGTGAGGCCTCCCCAGCCATGTGGAACTGTGAGTCCATTAAACTTCTTTTCCTTTATAAATTACCCAGTGTCAGCTGTATCTTTATTAGCAGCATGAGAACAGACTAATATACTCTCTCTCACATACATACACACATGCACACAAACACACACACGCACACAAACACACACACAAACACACACACAAACTGCCCCACCACCCAGCAGGATGAGCTCATGAAGAAGATCAGGTCAAACATAGGAAGTAAAGAAACCTCAGTTTCTCTGCACATCTGAATAAATCTGGCCCTGCTATATGTATAGCACTCAGCAACTCTTTAGTGGCAGGCAAGGGCATAGTGGAAGCAGAGATGGGCATAACTGTTGTAGTTTGGAGGTCCCTGCTGGAAGGGTGAAGGGCGTCTGCCGCAGAACCAGAGGGAGGAGGAATATGGGGGTAGAAACAGGACCTGTGCAGAAAATGCACAGAAGTTGGGAAGACATGGGACATGAGATCACCAAACTACATGAATTTATTACCAGAAATAAAGATTCCTACTCTCGGACTTCTCTCTGTCTGTTCGCTCCTACTAGCTCTTTTGATCTAGTTGGTAAGGATTTATTCCCACCACTTAAGACTGACAGCTAGCCTTGTTGAATATACTCCCCAGAAAACTTTCTTTAGCTTTCTTGTGATATATTCACCTCCATAGCAGCCAGTCAGCAGGCACTGATAAAGAGGTAAGAATGGGAAAAAAAGAAAGAAGGTATCTTAAAGAAGTAAGATATTGGTGATAATATTGGCATTGTTCTAAATCCAGTACAATGATTCCCAAAGCCAACATTGCATTCTAATTTCCTGGGGATATTTTTTAAAGTATAGAAAGCTGGGTCTGACTTTAGGCCAGAGTTTGAAATGGCATAACAATTGATGGTAATTCTGACTTTGTGGGGTGGGACAACACTTTCAGCCAAGTAATTGGAATAACTAAGCTACCTTGTCATGGTTTTAATTATCTTAATAATTAAACGACCTTGTTATGGCTTGAATTATCCTGACAAGTGCTTTCTAAACTGTATACCATGGGACATCTAGCCCACAGGATGTTAACCTGCATTGCTGGAGAAAAGATTTCTGTTGCACAAATGTTTGAGAAATCCAGGTTAAATTAAGTTAAGCAAAGATTGTTTGGTCTTCACCAGCTCAGAGCTTTTTACATTAATGTGTGCTTAGACTCTCCAAGATGAGCCAATTGTGTACATCATTTCCCTCCTAGATCTGACAAGGTCTTGTATTTTTCTTGTAAATCCCCCAGGATTAGAGGGTTTTATTGCATGGGATTTGGGGAGTGCTGCTCTGGAGTGCTGCCACCGGACTGTACTTCCCTGGTTATGCAGGTGCAGTCAGGGAAGTCATGGATTCAATGAACTTGACATGAAATAATTATTGTAAATTTAAAACGAGACAGTTTTTTTGTCACACAAGGAAAGTGTCCTATTACAAATTAAGATAAAAAGGTAACGGGCAGAAAACATGTAAGATTATACATTCATGGACGTAAAATAGCAAACCATGGCATACAGCTATTTTTGAAACCAGTTTTTCTATTTTATGAACATTTCAATCACTTCTTTGGTTTTCTCTCATTTCCAATTTCGTGGCATTATTACATTATGAACCTATGATCTCATAAATTAAACAGGATCAGATAATTTGACGTACTTCACTTTTACCTCACAATGATGAGAGAATATTTTTAAACATCTCTCCCTTTTGTCTCTGAATACTACTTTTCTCTAATATTGTTTTCTGTCTCTCTCTGGACACTCTCTGATGACCAGTTAACATCATGTCAAGGACAAATGGGTGTATCATTATGACTGCCAAATCTCAAGGGTCCTGTTATATATTTGGATTATTGTTCCTGAATAAAGCATAGAATCTCCAATGCTTATTAATTCTTCTATATTCACATGCTTTTGGTTAGAAGAACATCTGCTCAAGACTACAAACAAACCAATGGGTTTTTTAAATATATATTTCTTTCCTTTCTAATAGTCAGAAAACCAACAATAATTTATTTACTCACCATAGAACATTCTCAATTACAATGCTGGTATATATTTTTTCTCAGGTTTTATTTAATACTTTTCCTAATATTTCCTAAGTAACAGAAGGGTTTGGTTTCTGTGTGTGTGTGTTTGTGTTTTACTATGTTTAAAAATGTGAGATACAAATAAAGTTTTAATTCATGTTCTTTTAAAAGAGAAGAATCCAAATAAGTATTTCACAAATACCTATCATTAGAAATTCCTTTCATAGTCTCCCACAAATTTTCTTAAATTTTAAAAACCTTTGCTTTATTTGTATTTTTAAAAGAATCTGTGGTCATTGTGGGAAATTTATAAAATACCTATTAGAAAATAAAATCACATAAAATTGTGCCACCTAGGGATTACAACTATTAACATAAAATATGTTTATATAATTATTATATTGTATCATGTATCCATAGATAGATTTTAAACTTCTCTACAAAATTTATTTGGTAGTATGCTTTCACACTTAATGTATTATCAACACTTTCCCTTGTTATTAAGAGTTTTTCTCTAACATAATTTTAGTAACAGTATAGTTTGTCTCTAAATACACATATCATAATTTATAAAATCCACTAATGTATGACATTTAGGTTCTGATTTTTGCTGGTCATAAACTGTATTAAAATGAAAGTTTTGTAACTACATTTTTGTACACTTCTGTTATTTTGGCTTTGCTTTAATTAGGAAAAAATTTAGAAGTCTAATATCAGGATTAAAAGAGAGAAATATTTCTAAATTTGTTGATGCTTATTGCTAAGCATCTAAACATTTACAGCAACCTCCTCTTTTTCTCCAGCAGAACGGGAGCATGGCTACCTCTCCAGGTAATCACAGAAACCTGGTAAGACTGTTTGGAAGGCAATCGAAATATATTTACATAAATGTTTTTTGTCTCATTTTTGTAATCCTTAGATTTTCAATGGAAATTTTGGAAAGGGCAGAAATAAAGGGCTTGAGATAAGATGACCATCTTTCACTAGAGTGGCTTCCTCCATTGCAACTAGATTTCAAATGGATGAAGTTATTTATATTTCTTAATATAAAAGAGTAAAGAAGTTACCTGCTCCCCTCCCTGCCTCTGTCTGGCAACTGTGAAGCGATCCATAATTCATGCAGGTTGGCATCCTGTCAGTACCCTTAGCAGAGTGCTGCTTTTAGTACTGATCCCTACCAAGAGCATGGACAGTCCCACTTATTTCATTTTATTTTACTTTATTTATTTATTTATTTATTTTTGAGATGGAGTCTTGCTCTGTCGCCCAGGCTGGAGTGCAGTGGTGCAATCTCGGCTCATTGCAAGCTCCGCCTCCTGGGTTCACGCCATTTTCCAGCCTCAACCTCCCGAATAGCTGGGACTACAGGCGCCCGCCACCACGCCTGGCTAATTTTTTTTGTATTTTTAGTAGAGACGGGGTTTCACCGTGTTAGCCAGGATGGTTTCGATCTCTTGACATCGTGATCTGCCCTCTTCGGCCTCCCAAAGTGCTGGGATTACAGGCGTAAGCCACCGCCCCCGGCCGGACAGTCCCATTTCTACAACTCAGTCTTGCCTATAGACCACAGTGCAGTGAAAAGCGGCAGCTGATAGTGTAAGTCCCAGGAGATCCCAAATGTCCGGTTATTAACAAGTGTTACATATTTTTAAAAAGCGTCACATATTTTACATTATATGTGAGAAGGGTGTTGAAATTAAGGGAAGAATAAGAGACAGGGTGAAAAAAGGGGAGCTTCCATGTGAGGGAGACAAAGAAGGACAAAGGCAGGTACAGTAATGAAAAAAATATGTAAACCCTTATTATGAGCAGGCCTATGTAAGCAGCAGATTAATCTATTACCCAGTTCATTTTGCCCAAAGGCTTTCATTATATTAAACTGATCCCTGAATATGTTCCCTATTACAGTCTCATAGTAAGGGAGTGGTTCTCAAGGGAGTTGCAATTCTGTCCCCCATAGGAAATTAGCAATGCCTGAAGACATTTCGGTTGTTAACAACAGGAAGGTGCTACTGGCATCTAATGAGTATATAAGGATGCTGCTAAGCATTCCACAATACACAGGACAGCCCCACAACAAAAAATTCTCTGGCTCGAAATGTCAGTTATGTCAAGAAACTTCACTCCAAGAAAAACGAAAGTATAGTATCTTTTCCTGTTGGAAAAGATCAGCAACATTGGCTAAATATCTCTTTAATTAAAAATAAAAACCCACAAAAAGAAATGTTATAAAGTACAAAAAGAAAAATCCCTAGCCTATCACAGATACTCTCTACTTATATAATAATTGTTTTGTGTCTTTCCAATTTTATTTCATATTCTCTCTCATCGTGCTGTCAACGCATTTGTATTAAATGTCTGTTGCATAATTACAAATACACAATAAATTATCTTATCAAATGCCTATTGTTCCTTATGTGAAATATGCCATTTTAAAAGTTGCACCTTCTAGAAAACAAGAAAAAGAACTAGGTAACATTCATTATCTTTTTATTCCTGGTTACCTTTTTTTTTTTTTTTTAACTGTAATATACAATCTTTTATTGAAAGTTGTGAAAGTACTACCAAAAGATTACGTTAGAGATGGTTTATCTTTTATATTAACAGTAAGCTAAAATTTACTACACAAACATAACGACTATCAATTAATAAATATGGAAGCAAAATAGCTGTTAAAAATGTACTAGATATCCAATATCCCATATAATATTTATGTGAAGAAAAAAGCACAATTTTATATATATTCATATATAGCAATATATATTCATATACTGCAGCTATATCACAACAAAATAAGGTTGTTGTCTATGGAGCCCTATTGACATCCTGAGTATTCTAGAATTTTCTGCTTCAGAGTCTCGTTTTCAGCTTTAAAAATCTAAAAATTAAACTTTTTCAGTGGTTTCATTGTTAAACAAGTTCTTCAGATTCATGCTACCAAGGATGGTTCAATATTTTAAAATGTATTCACATAATGTACCAAATAAATAAGTTCACAAGAGAAAAATCTATATGATCTTTTTGACAGACACTAAAAAAATTTGATGCAGTTCAATATTTTTCTTGATTTAAAAAATTTCATAGTAAACCAGGAATTTAATGACTTTTTTAAATGATAAAGAATACATATTTGGAAACAATAGCCAGGATTATATTTACGGAACAAACACTAAAAGAATCCTATTAAGGACTGGAATAAGGCAAGGATGCCCTCTAGTAGCATTATTTACAAAAAAAGAAAAAGAAAAAAAAGGTTACAAATTATAGTCAATGAAAGAAGATTTTAAAAAGTAGGTAGAAGGAATGAAAAATTGAACAAAAATTTCATTATTTCATTACTTTTAGATTATAAAAAGTTCAATAAATTTTAAAACCATTAGAACATATAATGAAATATTATGTGGTAAGTGATTACAACACAGATACACAAAAAAGACTATCTTCCCATTAAAGGTCCAATAACATTCAAAATTATAAAGAAAACTATTCTATTCAACATAACAGCCAAATTATATATCCAGGAAAAAATGTAAAAGGAAATTCTCTAATTCCATGTGAAGAAAACTACAAAGTTCTACTAAAGGGTATAAAATGAATATTGAAGAAATTGAGACCCACATCATATTTTTGGAAAAAGCTTATTATTTTAAAGATATAAATTTCTTCTCAAATTAAATTCTAAACTATGCATTCGTTGTACAATTTGAGAACTTTTTATATAATTTAACATAGAAGGCTAAACTTTTAAACACAGCCAAGTAATTTCTAAACAAAAAGGAATTCAAAATAAAAGTAATTTTATGTCTTGTCCTACCATCTATAAAAATATAAATTTTGGCCAGGCGCGGTGGCTCAAGCCTGTAATTCCAGCACTTTGGGAGGCTGAGACGGGCAGATCACGAGGTCAGGAGATCAAGACCATCCTGGCTAACACGGTGAAACCCCGTCTCTACTAAAAAAAAAACCAAAAAACTAGCCGGGCAAGGTGGCAGGCGCCTATAGTCCCAGCTACTCGGGAGGCTGAGGCAGGAGAATGGCGTAAACACAGGAGGCGGAGCTTGCAGTGAGCTGAGATCCGGCCATTGCACTGGGCGACAGAGCCAGACTCCGTCTCAAAAAAAAATATATATATATATATAAATTTAAAAAATAAAAACAATACAGCACTATTGTCAATACTGAGAAAACAATCTGATAGAATAAACAGAATTTCCAGGAAAAAATACTAAGTCACATGATAGGACTTATATGTGATAAATTTATTTCATAACAGTAAAAGAGTCTGAATTATTGAGCAAATAGTATATAACAAGTTTGTCAAGTATAGCTGTAAAAAGAATTAATGTGTTTTTCACACCTAACCCCAAAATATTTTCCAAATGGAAAAGATTTAAAGATTTAAATGTATAAAAATTAACTTATGCAAATACTTAAAATAAATATGTTATATATTGTATTTATATAATTTTTGAGTGGAAAAAGTTTCTCTAAGCATGGCGTCAAAGTTCACAAGCATAAAAGAAGACCAATAGAGCAAACAAACAAATAACAACTTATAATTGTAAAAGATTTAAAATTATATTAGGAAATGAGAAAAAATCTATTTACGACATATGATAACAAAGTATCATTTCTAAAAGACTTGTGAAATCAATAACAACACAAATATGCTTTTTACGGAAAATATAAAAAGGAAATGAAAAAAGCAATTCACAGAAGAAATATAAATGTCCAATAAGCCTAGAAGAATTCATGATCCTCAGAAATGCAATTAAAATTTCACTGGGATTTCATTTTATTTATTAAATTGGCTGGGATCATAAACAATAATAAAACTCTGTGCTAAGAAGCACAGGAGAGAATGGTTGCTTTTGTAAATTGCTGATGGGTCTATAAATTAGTATGATCTTCTTGGTAGGCATTTGGCAATATTTGTGAGAAACTTGAAAAATGTAGGTATCCTTTGATTTAAAAATTTCTCTTCTAGTTACTCATCTAATAAAATAAATAAGCATACCCTGAAATATTCATTTACAGACGTTCATCACTGTGCTGGCTATGGCAGCGAAGATGGAAAACAGCAAAGTTTCCAGTAATAGGAAATTGATTAAACACATTACTGTAATATCACATAATTTAAAAATCTTCAATTTTTATAGCTATCATTATCATTATAACACATGTAATTTAGAATTATGTAATATATAGTATAATTATTTATAATATTGACATATTATTTATAATATTGATTAACATTAAAAAGTTCATAATATATTGAGTGAAATGGGTAGATACACTTACTTATCAGTTACCTGATAGAGTCTACATAATAGATCTGTCCTAGTCTTCCTAAACCAAATGCTGAGATTATCAAAAAAGTATGTCTTATGTCTGAAATCAGAATGTTTTGTTTTGTTTTCTGTTACATAACAGAATATTTTATAACCACATATTTCATTTGAACAAATAAACTTCACATGCTAACTTATGGAAGGCAAAAGCTGTACTATTCTTTCCTAAGGAAATAATCATTAACTAGACTTAAGGTAATAAATAATAAATAGTGATTTTATAAAATCATTCTATTTCTAATGAAAATATTAAAATATTTTCAGGAAAAATGAGATTTTTTGAAAGAAAATTAAAACTTTTGCAAATTGGAGTCATGGGATACTACATAATATTGTTTTAAAATGCTAAACCAAATCTTGTCATATAAATCAGAAAAATATCTGAAGTTGTATGGAATGATCAAAACTTTTAGTAAATTATAATTTATTTTCTGCTAGAAATTAAAGTCAAGAGAGATCCTATTTTTACAAAAATGTCATAAAATACAAGGAAAAATATTTTTATAAACTGAAGAACAATGTTAATAATAAAGAAATTCAACTGGTAAAAAATTCTGAAGAACCAACTTTTCATACATCTGTACGCTGGTGAATTGTAAATGTCACTCAAATACCACAAGGTCAGATTCTTAGATCAATTCCTGCATTAATACTTGTATAACCTGCCAACCTTCAAGTACTATATACCCTAGTCAGCCTGGAATGCTGTATTATAATAACTTAAAAATTAAATATCAGGATAGTCTATTCTTTTCCCAAGGTTTCAAAGTGAGGAGCCCAAAATGGAAGACTGATTCCTTAAGAGAGATTTCTCCAAAGATGAGAACGCTTTGCCTGAGTCAAATAGGAAGTCACTTGGTCAAACCCATTTATTATTACAATCTAATTATGTGTTATAATTGCCCATGAGATGTCTAGGAAATTACATTTGTAGCTTTAGTCTAAGGACCAATATTAATGCTTATTTAATAATCAGTTATTTGGGTATCTCTATTATTGAGATAAATATGATTGAGACATGAAAGGAAGTGGTCATTTCTCTCATAAACTTATTCTGACCTTCAACATTGGTGTATAATTGCAGATTTATACAAATGTATGTCATTTATAATTGCACATACGTAAGAAGAACAGTGAACTTTGGCTCATGAGAGAATTCAGAGTGAAGATTTTTTTGGTTTCATGAGTAATCGTCCTTATCCACGAGAACAGAGAGTGCTATATGCAGCCTTTTGAGAAATGCTTGTCCTTTCAGCTCCACACCACATTAGGACAGAAGCTGGAATCCAGCCTGAATTGACACTGGGCAATAGGAAGATAAAACATTCTAACTCTTCATTTTGTTCTCATTAGAGCTAACCATGAATCCAGATCTAGAGACACTGCTATTACATCATGAAATTTGCTAGCAAATCACCCAAAATTAAAAAAAAAAAAAAATCTGTATGCAATTCTTAAAACTTCTCTTAGATTTAGGGTCCTAAAACAATTGTTAATTTTGCAGATTCTTCAGATTCTCCTGAATGGAGGTATCACATCTCCACTCACTTTAAAAAAAACTAAATCCACTGTGACCAGACATTTAAATATGGAGCAAGTTTTATGTATAAGTATTACCCTACTGATCTCTGCTACATACTACTACTTCGACTCACTATAGAAATGGCTAAGAACAACTAATAACTTTTTTCCAGCATTTACTGACGGTCCATCATTTCTCTGAAGAAGAAAAAAAAAAAAAAAAAAAAAAAAAACACTAAATAAAGGTCTCATTAAAACTCCCATCTCAATTGCAAGTGAGTAAAATTAATATTTTAATCGTAAATTATGCATCCTATCCTCTATGTTTCATGCCTATAGCTGATTAATTTTAAATGGCTTATGGAAAAGGGTTTGGATCCCCTGTCAATCAACCATATTTGTTGATGAAATAATTTTACCATCATAAATTAAGAGCATTTTATCCAGTAGTTGATTGCTACCTAGTTATTATCCAACTAATAAACCTGGTAAAAAGTATGCTAGATTTTTTAAAATTTTACATTCTTTTATATATTGGCTGCACATACTTACTATGGGCTGGATACTATATTAGATGCTGTGGAGAATACAGGTGAAGCTGACATGGACCTTGGCCTCATACAGCTCACAGCCTAATAGTATGAATTCACTACAAAATACCAAATGATTAGTTCCATTTAATATAAGAAACACTTAAAGATTGTCAATCTGCCATACAGTATTCTAGACCCAAGAAATCAAAAGCAAACAGGTCACAAATTGATAATATTCCATTTGGTTTCAAACATAAGAAAGAACATCTATATTGTTGTGGATTCTTACAGAACATCTCTATTTTTATAGATTATTTAAGTATCATCACTATAATATATAATTAGATGTCAGTAGACCTGGACTTTGTTATCTTGGCTTCCTGAAAAACAAAATACTGGATTAAAATAAATGTTATGCCGTCTATTTTTACAAAACTTTTAGAGATGAAAATGTCTGTTTGAAAATATTATACCTTTTCTTGCAGGATTATCTTGTGTAAGGAATCAGTAAAATAAAACCCTTCTACACTTTACAGCCAAAAAATTTCCCACGTTAATTGGACAATGGGAACTATACAATTTAATGTGCACAAAGTTTTATCTTGTTTTAAAGCCCTCAGGGTCAAAATTTCCTTTATATTGCTATGAGCATAGTAGACATTGAATACATAGGTTAGATGAATAATGAACACCAAACCAAATATTTCACTTTAGGCACACTTTCTTGTGCTCAGATTGATACAAAATTGGTTAGTAGCTGATAAGGTTTGGCTGTGTCCCTACGCAAATCTTATCTTGAATTGTAGTTCCCATAATCCCCAGGTGTTAAGGGAAGAACCTGGTAGGAGGTAATTGAATCATGCGGGTGGTTACCCCCATGCTATTGTTCTCATGATAGTGAGTTCTCACAAGATTTGATGGTTTTATAAGGGACTTTCCCCCCTTTTGCTGGGCACTTCTTGCTGCAAGAAGGAGAAGTGGGCACTTCTCCTTGCTTCTGTGAAGGACAAGTTTGCTTCCCCTTCCCCCATGATTGTAAGTTTCCTGGGGCTTCCCCAGCCATGCTGAACTGTGAGTCAATTATACCTCTTTCATTTATAAATTAGCCAGTCTCAGGTATGTCTTTATTAGCAGCATGAGAATAGACTAATACACTAGCAGTTTCTTCCAAAATCTTCATGTTTGAGGCCATTATCTAACGATAACCTTCTTCTTTTTATGACTTGAGAATGAGGACATTCTCAAGTCATGTCCTCACAAACACCCATGTTTAACACCTTAAATCATCTCACTTATTCTTACATCATGCTTCTAGTTTCTCCAGGCCCTTTTAAAAGTGTTAATAACATGAGATCCAATTAGTTATTATCTCCCAAATGTCAACTTCTCCTAATAATTTTCAAGAGCATGTTAACTTTTTGTATTACAGTAGAAGCTTACACTTAGACTAAAGCCAATCTGTGATTCCTGCATTTTAACTTTGCTTTAAATAAATGAGGTGTACAGTGAGGTACATTTCCTTTGGGTTGGTCTTGATATAGGATGATATTTCGATCAGAAATCCACATGCTCTTGGCCAAGTATACTGTTGAGTCAACAACATTTTTGTTGGTGCCAAGTCAATGGCAGGTATTATGTAGGCTACAAAGAGAAGGGATTCAGGAACCTTCAAGTTGGGTGAGAGGGAAAGGCATTCACTCGTGCAGCAGTGAGCGAATAAAAGAAGGGCTAGCCCAGGAGTCTAGCATGTGACCTTTAGAGTATAATGCCTTTCATTCCAAAGCCTGGCTTTTGCATTTATTAGTTGTATGACCTTGAACAAGCTTTTTAAATACCCAATATTTCCATTTCTTCTTTGGTAAAAGAGGAATAAGAGTATTCCTCATAGATGTGGTGATGGTTACACATAAAATAATGTATGTAGAGAGGTTAACACCACGCTTTTAAGCCTTCAGTAGCTGCTATGTATGCACGAATGCATGTGTGTATATACTTTGTGCCAGGTACTGTGCTGGGTACATAAATAACTATCATGCAAGGTAGAATGAAAGAAACTGAAGAGCAAGAATAGGACTTGAAAATGAGCCAACCATCTCTTGATATGAGGTGTGTGCACGTGTGTGTGTGTGTGTGTGTGTGTGTGTGTGTTTCTTACCTCAGGGCCAGAACTAATTTCAGACGGTGGGAAATTCTGACCCTATAGGTAAATGCAAAATAAATTTTCTTGTTCAAGGATGCCAAGAGCAAGAAAAGTGCCATCCAAGACATATTACATAAAAATCAAGTCTCATTCTCTGCATTTGTGTGCACGATTTTCTCCTTCCCAAAACATGCAAGCCTGCCTAGGTAAGATCAACTCTGAGTTATAACTCATTCTATACAGAGATTATCATCGAGAAAAATCAGCAAGCATAAAAGATTTTTAATAAATTAGAATCTGTAAAACTTTATGAGAAGCAAGTGTCTGAGTCCCATTTTATAAACCATGAGACTGACAGAGTTATATGAACTACTGTGAGGCTGTTCTGTCTGTGAACAATGATGGGAACGTAATCACATGCCCCACAAACTGGACTATGATAAGCATCCTTTTGTTAGGGTAATACCATTTATACATTTATTTATAATTTTATATTCCTCCCTTTCATTTCATTCTTTGTTGAAAGCTAATGTATTGCAACTCATTGGCAGGCAATTTATTTCAGGGTGAAAAGTAATCTAATAAAAAATAATAAAATATATGAATGTGAAAAAATCCCAAAGATGCAAGCAGATTTATTATAAACAGCTAGAAAATATCTCGCATATGAAGGCATTCATAAACTGAGTTAACTTCTCTGTGCAGAAGATCTTTGGGAATATGCTTGTAGACAGTAATCTACTTTCAGTGTTAGAAATTACCTGGAAAAAGGTGAAAATTACTCATTCAAGTCAAGAAGTATTTACATGCCACCAAATAACTAGGTGAAATAAAATCTTATAGGAGAAATAGATGAACAGAATGAAAAAAAAAGGGGAGGGGCAGGGTGAGATAAATAAATAAAAAACTGAAGACAAAGTTAAAATCCAGCCAGTATTTACACAATGATTGAATAATAGGACACCTATTATCTTGACTTCATTTAAATATTTTCAGTAGGAAAGCTTGACCAAAGTGACATTCAGTCATTAGTAATATTGCTAAAAATGTGAAATTCAGTCATTAGTAATGACTGAAAGTGACATTCAGTCATTAGTTATATCAGTCATTAGTAATATTGCTGTATAAACTAGAAATTGTTATTTTGAATCTTTAAATGGTGAAAGGAGTCAATAGTGTTTTCTTTTTTAAATTGTTGCTTCTTGATAGAATCATAGTTTCTCTTTTATTGCATCATTTAATCTCAATGCCAAGTTTTGAAGGTGGTGCTAAAGTTCACTATCTGTCTTGGTAGCAGATGACCAAAACGCCCCTCTACAGTAAGGGTGCGTGAGTACTCTGCTTCCAGTGTATGCTCCACACATCCCACCACTGCAGGGCACATCTAGGTGTGCCGTCATGGCCAGTTTGAATGCCTTTATCAGTGACTGTGCCATGACACACATATAAAGATGGAAAGTCAAGTCCATGACCTCCAGGAATACATATTCTGACTTTGCACTGACAACCTCATTTAGTCCACAAAACACACATATGATGTAGTTAATGTTATTATTCCTATTTCAGAATGAGGAAACTGGCTGAAAGACTTTATATGACTTTCAGCAGGGTCACACACCTAAAAGTGATGGCACTTCACTCAAACATTACTGTGATGGTCTTTTTTTAAAATGTCCACTTGGCTAGGTTACAGCTGCAGTTATTCAATCAAACACTAATCTAGGTGCTGATGTGAAGGTATTTTGTAGATGTTATTAAAATCCATAATCAGTTGACTTTAAATAAAGGAGATTGTACTATGTAATCTGGGTGGAAAGGCCTTAAAGCATAACTGAGGCTTCTCTGAAAAAGAATAAATTCTGCCTGTGGACAGTATCTTCAAACTTACTTCAGAGTTTCCGGATGCCCTTCCTAATGGTCTTCCCTGCAGATTTCATATTTACCTAGTCAGTCTTCACGATCAAATAAGGCTTTTGCTTGCAAGAACTCTCTTATTATTTATCTCCTACTGCTCTACTTTCTGGTTGAACTTCGACTGTTGCAATTACTCTTGTCCTCTTACAGGGCAAAGAGTTTTGGTTATTCTAGTCAGTTCATCAGGCTCTACTCAAGAAACACACAGGGTCTGGAAGCAATATAAAACTTAGCACCAGCTGGGACTTCCTACAATCTTTCCAATGAAAAACAATTTAAAAAATTACAAGACACAAATATGTGGATTTTTAATAAAGACCCCAAACTCTTAGTCATCTTTACGTACATAATAGGTGCTTGACAAATACCTTACAAGTTAATGAATGAGGGAATGAATGACTGACTTGGTTTGGCTGGAGTCCTCTTGTGCTTTATCTCTCAGATTCATCACTGCAATCATTGGGATGCAAAGCATAGAAATATATACATATATATTTATTTAATTCCTCCAAACTCTATGAGATGTCATATCAGAGATTATCAATTCTAAGATACATTCATTTCCTCATTTTAATATTTCTGAAGTAGAGATGCATTGTACAAAACATAGAATATCATAACTTATTTGGTATTGGGTTGCCTTTCTTGGTAGTTCATAAAATGAAGGTATACTTTATGATTGACAGCATTTTATTTTAATTGAAATATAGTATTATCACCATGTTCATTTTTCAGATGAGTTATTCAGGCACGAAGGCTAAGTACCTTTCCCAAGGTCACAAAATTAGTAAATGGCAAGTCAGGGTTTGAACCCAGGCTGTCTGGCACTAAAGCAGCAGTTTCTGCAAATTGGCACCATTAACATTTTGGACTAGATAACTCTTTGTTGTGGGGGCTGTTCCATGCAGCGCAGCATGTTTAACAATATCCCTGGTCTCTACCCATGAGATACCAGTAGCATCCACCCCCAAGTTGTGACAACCAAAAATGTTTCCAGACATTGCCAAATGCCTCCTGGAAGGTCAAATCTCTCCCACTATTCTAGGGTATGTTTAATCACTATGCAATATATATTTTTCCCTAAAAATGGAAACATGCCCAGGGTGACTTCTACTGCAGCCAGAAACAAGTTGGGTCCACCCCAGAAAGCAGGAATACTTTTCCCTGAAGATGGTCCTTTTCCCCAATTTCTTCTTTAACTCTTACTCTTCTCTTATGGCCCTCTCCCCTTTTTCAACTTTGCACAGTGCTTCGGGAGGTATTCTTTCCAACTGCTTGCCAGGTCCCATTTCTGTTCATTTTGTTGGCACTTAATTTGGGACTGCTCTGGAGGTGCTGACAGCATTAGTTCTCCTGTTCCTCCAACTGCTGAACAATCTTGGTTGAGCTGTACCTGTCTCTTTGGTGCTGTCTTGTACCAGCTCCACCCCACACTCCAGAAGACAGGTGACAGGCACTATGTACTTGCTCCAGCTTTGACCAAATAAAGAAACCAAGAAGAGACTTTTCAAAAGCTAGTAGCACAGTGAAACTCAGGAAAATAATGAATATGATTTGACTGTAATAGGTTCTCATTCGAGAATACATCTGTTCTCAGAAGCCTGTAAGTTAAAAGGCCATGTATGTGGTGGATGAGTCCATGACTTCTAAAGCCAAATGGCCTGGATTTCAATCCCAGCTCTGCCTGCTGCTCAGTAACTGTGTGAGCTTGAGCTACTCAATTTTTCTCTGCCTCAGTTTCCTCCTCTGTCAAGGGGGAAAATAGCAGCTTTATCTAATGTAGTTGGTGTGAGGAGTAAGTTTATAATGCATTTAAGAGGGCCTGGCCCACATAAACACCAGAAAAGTGTTTGCAATTATTAGTGGTTCAACTTCAAAACAATTGTGGTGCACTTTTGGCTTAATTCGATAGGCTGGATTTGAATTTTTATGTTCATTTTTTTTAAACAGAATAGTCATGTTGAAATACTAAACCTACAACTAGCAAAAATATGTGTCAATTGCTTACACATATTCAGAGCAGGATATCATTTTAGATTTAGTTTATACACACACATACATGCAAACTAGTAAATTCTAGTGATGGTAAAATTATTAGTGTTTTAACAACAATCACTCCTGACTATCTGATATACTATATGATGGTACATATTGGTGATTAGAACATATAGCTATAGATATAAAACAATGACCTTAAGTCCTGAAGTTCTATCTGAATCAAAAAATTAAATAATAAGTAGAATGTTTTAATATTACTATTAATATGCATGATTAGATTTTAATCCTTTGAAAATTGAGAGAGGCCTATATATTTGTGGTGCTACTTATGGCCTTTTCACCTGATGTGTAACTTTCAGGAAAAGGACAATCTGAAGGGGCTCACTACTCAAGTAACCTCTGGGTTTTTCCTACACAGCCCCTCCTCACATTTACTACAGCATTCTGCTACAGTATTAGCATTCTACTACAGTATTAGCCACCAAAACTGAGCAAACCTCATCCTGTTAGCTAGTCTCCAAAGACGATAGCACCTGTTGCTAATCCCCCTGCTAATCTCCCCAGCACACCCTGGATCTTCACTTCTGCCCCTCACATGACATGTGCAGCCCGGGAGGCTTCCCCTTGGGTCCCTCTAGAATTAGAAGTCATTCACATTTACTATATGCCAGGTGTGCCTCATTTCACTGAAAACTGTCACCACCATCCTATGAGCCAGGTGCTTTCATTGTGCCCATTTTACAAATGGAAAAACTGAGGCTGAGAGACGGTAAATAACTTTCCCCCAAGTCAATTAGAAAATCTCTGCAAATACCCTATTGCCTGTATCTCAACCAGCCACTGAGATTCCTTGTTTACTTCTTTGAAAGTGTGCTGCCTGTTGTCCATACCTCCGACGGAAGCAAAATTGAGTTCACTCTCCCATTCCCCATCGGAGGATCACCACCCCATAGCTTTCTATCCAAAGCATTACAGGACCTTTCGTCTTCTCTGTTGTCCTGGTTCAGGCAGGTGGTATTTTCAATATGTTAATTTTTAAAATCGTAAGTTTAACCCATTGGTTCGAGGGCACAAAGGGTCACTCTACAGAGGCAGAAGTGATGTTAACAGACCAAATGATAAATATGTGCAGGCCACCATGATCAGTAAGGAGGAGAAAAGTGAATAAAACCTATTAGTTCTGAAACAATAGATAAGAGAGAACTCTACCTCAAATCAAGTTAATCTTACAATCTCACAGTTTTATTGTCATATGGTTATTACCATAAATATTCAGAATATTTTGACTTAACATACAGATGTCTTTTCATTTGCTCAAAACCACGCTACTGAAATGAGATTGACTTTGGGAGAGGAAGCACTATTTTTATATCATGGTGTATTAAAACATATATATAAAGCCGGGTGTGCTGGCTCATGCCTATAATCCCAATACTTTGGGAGGCCGAGGCAGGTGCAATGCTTGAGCCCAGGAGTTTGAGATCAGCCTGAGCACCATGATGAAACCCCATCTATAGAAAAAATACAAAAAAAAAAATGAGCCAGGTGTGGTGGTGCACAGCTGTAGTCCTAACTGCTTTGGAGGCTGAGGTGGGAGGATCACCTGAGCCAGGGAGGTTGAGGCTGCAGTGAGCTATGATCATAACACTGCACTCTAGCCTGGGTGACAAAGTGAGACTGTCTCAAAAAAAAAAGTAGATAAAAAAAATTATTTTGGCTTGTGGGATGGGGAATTAGTTCCCTGTAATTCAGCAAGATGTATCCAAGAGGGCTGCTTCTTTAAAAAAAGCAACAGAGTTAGCTGGCTAGAAATTATTTGGAAAATAGATTTTTTTTTTGTATACGGAAATGTATTTCAAAGATAATAAATGAAGATGATTGTATTTCATATATTAGTACTCAATGTTTGCCCACATAGTTGAACTAATTTTTGTCTTCTTGACCTTAAATGGCTGGCTAGACTAAGCACATTTTCATATTTTAACCTATAGTAGTATTTCATATTTTAACCTGTAGTTCTGGTGATTAAGAGACACTAGGGCTCAGAAACAGATGTCTTCCAACCTCTGTTGATTCACCATGTCAGTCTAAGGACTCTAGCATCCTGAACCTCAGCTTGTATCCCTGAAATGTAGTGGTGGTACAGGTTCATTATCATCACAAAGAAAGGATGCTAGCCTTTAAGGCTACACTTTCTTCCATGTTATTTACAACGCAAAGGGCCTGTTTCAAATTCCATTTTAGCTCTCTGTGAAAATTCATGCCAAGCACATGAATTTTCAATGAAAATGTTGCAATGAAATTTCAGCATTTCTTAAAAGAGAAGTAATCGCTAAGGTACAAGTTAATGCTTTACAGAGGTTATGTCTGGCTCCATTCTATTAGAGAGTGAATCAGGGTGAAAAAACCCATCAATAATAAATTGTGTCTTATTTGGGTCATGTAGGAGGGGAGGTTATTGGTAGCAATCAACACTGGGTCAGAAAGGCAAAGGCAGAACTTGGAGCCAGAAGGGCAGGCAACAGGTATGAAATTAGAGATGTGACTATGGATAAACTTGGAAACAGCAGACAAAAGACACCAAAATCTGAATAAGACAAGAGGTGGGGTGATTTCATGATTAAAGGCAACCCAGGTGATCAAGTCTGAGAGCTGTGGTCTGGGACTAAGACAAGAGCAGTCTGCAGAAATTTAAAGAGATGCTGTAGCATCCCCTTAGAAGGACCAACTGTGAACTTATATTTGTACTTACACACAGTTCTCCAATCCCAGCCTCATAAAACCAGTTTGGCCATAGCTACTGAACAGCATCTGTGTGCTAGCTTTCCATCTCTGCTCTTGAGCACAAAGAACAAAGTTTTTCAAAAGAAACTTTCACAGTCCACTTCATAAATCTCCCTTCAGCTTGCTACCTTCCGCCCACATCTCAGGGTTGTATGCCAGCTAGATCTACAGCAGTTATATTTTTAAACCAGCAATTATCCTCATTCCTGCTCACTGACATGCCATACAGTTAATCTGGTTTAGGTCCAAGGCTAAAAAAAAATAGGAAAATATATAAATTCACATAAACATAATTCACATTGGCTCAAAATTACTCAAATGGTTTCCAAGCAACTCCAATCTGACTTACAGGTCAGTTTCAAAGTTAATTTTATATCAAACATGCATCAATTACAAAATATTTCCAAAACAACTGTAGAAGAAGTCAAAGTCCAAGATCTTAATTAAAATATAGTTTACTTTAGAGAAGGTAGAGATTATCATGGGAAAACTCTATCACATCAAGACAAATATAAGAGCTTGAATTACATGTGTAAAATAAACAGACTGGAAGGGAACACTTTATGACTAGAAGTTCCAAGAAGAACTTAGTGATTCTACATCCAACTTTATTCATCTATATCCAACTGTTAACATATACCTTGATTTTTCTCTTTGTTAATTAAATATGAAGGCTTACCCCAGCTATAATAAGAGGAATCTAGTGAAAGCAAATAGCAGACCTAACATAATCCCTCTCCCTTTAGCTATAGTCAACTCACTCTAAATGTTTCCAAGGCAAGGATATGTAGATTAGGCAAATTGATTCCTCTTTTCCTATTATCAGTTGTCTTCTTCAGTTATCACAAAGGTTGAATTTTAAGCTACCAAATACGTAAGACATTGCCTTAAGAACAACTTGGGTAAAAGATACTGATGCCACACAGACAAATATAACATGATTATCTTCAGTTTTTTCTTCTATGTTAAATGCTGCCTTGTACCATGTATAATAGCACAAATTGCTGCCCAATCAAAAAGCATTTGCAAGAGAAGATTCTAGTTTAATTATGAAGGGCATCATTACTATAAAGCAATGAGAGGGTGTGCTCAAGAATGAATCCATTATCACGCAAGAACCACTTACGGGACAATGATATTTGTTCATCTGCCCCCAGTATCTCCAGTTCATCTAGTTTCTCCTACTTATCCTCACCACAAAGTAAGGTATCTGAAGGTGCTGAACACACTGCCGGATGTAAAGCAGGTATACAATGATATTCATTCATTTATTTCAAATATTCACTCATCCCATCATCCCTCTGGAACCAATTCATTTGCTACCCAGGATAGCATTTAAAGTACTTTAAGTATCTAATCGAAAGTAAGCCTATTGCTGTCCACTCTGGTCTGTGGGCTCTGAGTCTGTATCCTTTAATAAATTCCTGCCTCACACAGTAAGAACTGTGCTTTCATATCCCAACATCTCCCTAATAGCCCAACCTAAATGCTTTCCAGCAGCCCCAGCCTCAGGCCTGGCCTGGCTCTCCAATATTTCCAACATTCAAGGTTCAGCTTACGCATCACAGTTCTTCAACCTGGGTCTTGTCAAGATATTGCTATATCTTCCTAAAAATCCCTGCCTAGCCAGGAGGGAGGCAGCCTGCCACCAAATTACCTCACTGTGAAAATCTGCTCAAATGCCAGTGTTAATATTGACAAAATTGGCCTAGACTGATGCTACTTAAGCATTTTTCTGTATTAATGATATCTACATGTACTTTGTGTTTCACTGAATCCGGAGAATTTTTATCTGGGGTTTAGTTAGCCTTAAACAGCGACACTAACTTTTCTGTGTCTTGGGTTTCTAACCTGTGAAAGACAATAATATTAGGATCCACCACTGAGGCTACTGTGATGATTTTTATATATTAGCAACTTAGAGAACTGTCTGGTAGAGAACACATGCTTATGTAAATGTTATTGTTTGTATTTGCAGGGGAAAAGGAAAGATTAACAAGAGGAATGCATACACATTTATTTAAGATAAGTTTTATGTGATGTGGGGGCCTTTGAAAATGAAAACCCAAAGATACAAGTAGACTTGTATTTTTTTATGATTAGGTTTGATGAAGAATGGACAGTTGTGCAGAAGTATATTGGGGGACAAAAAGGTATGATCTAATAGTAATAAACTGGGGAAAACTTAGCAAGGCCTGTCTGTTCAGATTTTCTTTGTGCCCCATGTCTTCAGGGATGAGGATGTTACTTTCTGCCATGCATGGGGGGGCACCTCTCAAATGAGGGCCTCATGACCTGCCTCAGATGAGAAGTGTGAGGGAAGGCCAGAGAGAAACCTTCCTATGTTTGCCATTTTCTCAAATGCCAAGGTGCCAGATTTGGGGGGGTAGCATGTCCTGAACTTTGTTATATTATTAATACTATTACTATTGACTTCCTCTAGTGAGTAAGCTACCAGATGCATGAAGATAAAAACTGTTCCTTTCATTCTTAAAACCCCTCAGACCTACATGGTGATTTGTACATCTGTAATCAGGCTGTAAGTCATTGTCAAATAAAATTGAATTACTGAGTACTTTAAAAAGATATCTGGAAATATCATGATGAGTATGATATAGCTGTAGAAAGTAAGACCATAGAAACCAAATTGCCTTCTTAAGAACACAAAATCACTAAAAGAGCCAGGAATGCAAGTCAGTCATAAGCCCATGCTGCTGGTTCATGGACAAACTTCACATGACACCATTTTCCTAGTGTGAGAACTGATGCATTTATTTGAACCTTATGTCATGCAAATTTACTTATCCCTGGGCAAGGGCAGGTTATGGGGTAACTTTGACATCGCTCATTCATTCCTGTATTTATCGGGCAGCCCTGTACCAGGTCCTGCTTTAGGTGTCAGGAGACTCCAGTAAATCAAACAAAGAGCATTGGCTCATAAAACTCACAATTGGGAGAGCTGGACAAAACAAAATACTAGTTTATATTAAATTATGATAAGTGTGAAGCATAATATTGAGGGGCTGCTCCATCACATCACCTACCATAACAGTATCAGTTCCTGGCACATTTATTCGTACTCCTTTCTGGAGGCAATGGACTGGAGGTCCCCACCACTTGGCCAATGAGGTGAAATGTATGGATTTGATTCTGAGAGGGGTTTGACATTGTTATTCTACTATCAATCCTGATGTAAAAAATATATACTGTACTCCATAGCCCATCTAGGGAAGAATCCTACTACCAGCCATGGACAGAAACTTAAGTGGCTCTAAGAAGATCCAGCAGCTCAAAGTGAGGCAGTATCCCCGGATGGGAAAGGTATACCTTCTATCCAGCCACAGGTAGAGAGGTACCCGCCAATAGGTAAATGGTCCCAATCCTGACACAGGGTCCATCTCAAATATCACCACAAGATAAACAGTGTTAATTTTGGTAGGGTTTAATTTCTTTTTGCAGATAGAAGATAGGTTACATTAGATGATGTGTTCTATATTCCTAGAGATTATTTTACAGGAAAATAAAATTTTTATAGCAATCAATTTCATTTTAAGGTTTTTGAGGGCCCTTCAAGATTTTATGTCTTCTCACGAATGCAACAAGCACAAATAAATATTGCTATTTAAAACAAATTAATGTCAACCTAAGTATAAATGAGTCAGACCTATGAGTCTCCAAGCATTATGTTTCATTACCCTGCCAAAACTAAACCTTTCTAGACTAGTCTTAAGGCTCTGGTTCTGTGAATAGGCCTGCTGAAGAAATATTTCACCTAATAACATCAACTGTCTTATGATTCACTTTGGATAAACTGCTTTTTCATATGGCAACTGAACGAAAAAAAAAAACTGAACTAACAAGAGACACATGAAAAACCACAGAATCAATCAATAATGCTTCCCTGTCCCCAATTATTATATTAAACCTGCATTAAGAGCCTGGCAAGCTATTGGTCCATGCTTCATAATCCTTCGTGTTTCTTCCAAATAATCACACTCTTCAAAGTAAGATATTCCTATATAATCATGATGCTTGATCATCAACTTGCCTTATCAAATGACTTGCAAAAAATATCTATACCTATGCTCTAGGAAAGCCCCTGTGAGAAATAACATATTGAATAGTTTAGATTCAAATCACTGACCTGATTTAAACCCTATGGAAAAAATAATACTACAGTAAATAATATTGAATGCTACCCACAACCCCATATATCAAAGACTGTCAAGGACATTTAGTATTGAAAGTCATTCCAAAACTAAGCCCCAGGAGATTTACAAGAGGTTGAGGTGATTAGGTCTCCTTAATTAGAATGTAAATTTATTGATTGATTTATTGTATCAAACAGATCAATTAGCAGCTACCAATTTTTTTAACATGTTCATTTTCTATTTCAATTATAGATATCAATTAAATATTAATCAGAATCTCCCACCTCACCTGTAGTTTCAGTGTTCTGAGCTCAAGTTAAGCATGACAGGGACATTCTATGTTCCAATTTTATTCCATCCTGCCTTCAAAGTTTCAGAAACAGAATACATCATACTACATGAATAAAATTTGCAACAAACTGCTGAGGCAAAATATTATTCATTTGTATATAGGTATATGTCATGCATGTACTCTCAGGCCAGCTCCGTAGCCCCATAAAAACCCACGTGATTTCTCCTTCATCCCAGAGAAAAGAGGGAGAAAGACCTGCTTAGCTGTGCAACTAAGGAGGTGATCTGGAAATCTGCTTGATCCTCTGAAGACTATGAAACTTTCGTTCAGAGCTTCCTCAGGCCTCCAGCTCCTGAGTCTTTCTGCTGTTCTGCAGCACAAATGAGCTCCCCTCTTGCTGCATTCCTTCTCTGAAGGCTTTCTGCTTTTCCAGTCTGCTAAGTCAGTTACTAGTCCATATCATTTCCAGCTTTCAATTTTTTGTTGACATCTATTTTCTCCTGTCATTTCTGCTTCCCTTTTGTTCTTGTGCATTTATACCTTCATCATTGCCTTGCTGTCATATAAAAGGGTTTCATGAAGTAGTAGAGGAAAATCCATGTGTTCAATCTGTCCTGTGTAGCCAGAAGCCTCTACTATATTATGTGATACCACTCCAAGCTAAATCTATTTGAGCCAAGATGGGTAAGTTCTATGGTGGGACAGACTAATGTAAAACAAACTGAACGGCATTGCTTTTCTTCTTTCTTGTTTCTCCATTGCCATGGATCAGGTTACATGCAAATAATAATAATAATCAATGCTATAAATAAATCATATTAAGGCAGGGCTTACAGATAAATCCTAAAGTTCAAATGTAAGTATCTAGCCAATTGTTTACTAACTTATCAAGATATCAAAAATAGAAAACTAAAACTCAAGACAACAGAAATAGTTGAGCCATGGGGCCAGGGCATAACCCAACAACTCTGACTAGACAGTATGAGCATATCAAATAAATATTTAGCTTGGGTACCAGAGCACTGTCATTAAGAGCACAGGGCCAGGAACCAGGTTGCCTGGGTTCAAATACCACCTCTGCCACTGACCAGCTGCATAACTTTAGACAGGTTACGTAACCTCAGTGTGTCTCAGTTACTGTACCTGAAAATGGGAGTGATAATAATAAGAAAGCCTCATATGGTGGTATGAGGAGTAAATAAATTAAAACTTGTTAAGTACTTAGGATACCCTCTGACACATAGTAACTACTACAGAAGTGTTGAGAAAGGTAGTTGAAGAAATGAGTAAGTGAAAATAATATGGATTCTTCTAGTCAAGAGACAAAAACAAAAAACAAAAAACCCTAACATCAAGCCACCATTTTAAACTAGAACTTAACCTGCATTACCCTATAAAAAATGAGGACAAACCAACACATGAACAGTAACCAAAAAAGCAAGATCTTCACTTCTGAGCTTCCAAGATATCAGGCCTCAAGATTTATAAACACTGTGTCTTAATGGGAATTTTTCAACTGCAACAGGCTTTACCTTAAATGCTTGCCTAGGGGCAAATCCAGTCTACCTGTTAGAGGCTGGCCATGCAAGGGTAACTGTTGAAACCCCAAGTTGCTTGGTGACATCTGGGCACCCAAGCCTGTGGTGCTCCCAACCTACCCCCCACTTGGCAGGTGTAGGTTGTGTTTTCTGGCTGCTCTGAGCGGCCTCATTGCCTGGGCGCCAGGCTGTGCTGCACTCTCCCTGCCTATCTTGAGGAAGATTCCTGTGAAGCCCCCAGATATGTGCTCATCCTCTCCACTATTTCTCTTCCCTTTTCTACCCCTACTTCTTAGGTGGGAACTGCCCTGAAAAGCCCAAAGCCTAACCTGAAGATGAACCAATCTTCTGGGCATCCATTCAGATAAAGGGTAGGGTTGGCAGTCTGTGGGCTCAATGTCCTACCCATACGCTGAGTCCCTGCTTCCCTTTAACTTCTTGGCACCAGTACTGTCTCCTATTTGCTACCAGGATACCACAGGGCAGGAGTCAATCCTAACCATCTGGACACATAGATATCTCCAGGATGCTCCCCAAAAGTTTCCTTGACATCTTGTCTCTTTTTCCCCTTCTCCCTAAATCACACTATTCTGGACATCCATTCTGCTCCAGTCTCTCCAGCAAAGCCACCCTCCTCAGAACCAGCTGTTCCCTGCAACCTCCAGTCCCTGGGCAGATCAGACATATGCTCTTCATGGGGTGAAGTTGGGGTGGCCTGGGGAGAATTCTCCTAAGACAGTAAAAGAAGGAGAAAGCCAAAGGAGACTGAGCTCAGGGTATAGCCACCTTGTTAAGTCTTTTTTTTTAACCACGATTTTTATTAAGAAATATTTTGCACATATAAAATAATATGAAAATATATAGAGTTGTAAAAAATAATAAAATTATCACATGTTCCCACAAGCCATCTTAAGAAATAGGATATACAGATAATTAATTAAAAGATCCTTTCCCAATTGCATACTCCCCTGACTCCCTTGAAGTTGATAACTGTCCTTAATTAGCTCTTATTGAGCCCAACATGAGGGCAATGGCGTGGCCTCTCCAGAAAATGTGGTATGACTATTTTCTGATGCCAGCTATTCATCCTATTTTCCTTCACATCCTGTCCACCAGAAAACTCAGAGTCAAGTCTCCATCCTAACAGTGTAACCCTTCTAATATGCCTGATTTCTTACCACCATTCATTCTGTTAACCTTTATGTGCATGTATATCCATGACTGAGTTTTCATTAGAAGAGGGAATCACTCAAGGAATCAAAGCCATTCAGAAATGTTCCCTCAAAGCCTTAAGCAAACTCAACCTACTGAAAAATCGATGTCCAAATGACAAGGTAGGTTGGCTCTCATCTGGCACCTACTCCAACCCTTGTCTGGTGCACATTTAGGACCGCCAAGGCTAGAAAACCTAAGTACACTTTCTATCCATTCTTGAAACTAGAGTTCTAGATGTGACTTAGTTTCCTCCAAGCAGTCATTATTGCATAATACTTGAATTCGAAACTGAGTTAAAAGGAGATAGTACAGGTTGTTTGGGGGTGAGAGAGATGGGCATGAACACAGCGGACACTGTGCATTCCTGTAGTTAGCCATTCCGAAAGGAGTTTCTAGTCTGTAGAGAGTAGGTAAATGATGCGATCCTAAGGTCAGAAGTTGGGACACTGGCTTCCCAATTTCTCACCTTTCAGGGTGTGGCAGGGGGAGACATTCCCTTAATGGCCAGTTCTATATGGTGTTATTTCAGGATTCATTCGTGGAAACCAAGCCAAGAACCTTCTCCTCCAGTTCTTTCAGTGATTTTGTAAACATTTAACTCCTCATATCAAATCCTTTCCTGCTGAAAATGACCAAAGGGTTTACTGCTGTCAGCAATTTAATTCTAGCTAATACGTGGAATACAGAGAGAGAAGTTGACAGAGTAAAGCTTGATAATAAAAAAACACCACTTCATGCTTTTATCAAGAAAATAAGGCATAACCACATATTTATTTTTAAATAAATTGCTTACTTTTAATTTTACGGAATGCTTTTACTGTTATTAATAACTACTTTTTAGCATGGTCATGTTATCAATGATCAACAATAATAAAACATAATTATTTGCAGAACACTGATGTTGTATCAAGCACTACATAAGTATTTTATACACTTAGCTCATTTAAGCCTCACAAGCCTATGAGATACATATTAGTATCCACTCTATAGGTGAGAAAATTAGAGTTAAGAGAGGTTAATTAGTAATTTTCCAAGGTCAAAGAGTTAATAGGTGGTAGAGATAAAATCTGAATCCTGTCAGCCTCCAAAACTCACCTCTTAAACTCGTTATTATACTATCTCTCTAAGCTTATGAAATTCACGGCATGAAAAATGAAAAAGGAGTCTGCCTTGATAATAACTGACTCTTCTTTAGGTACCCTCTTGTGTGATATCCTTGGCCGCTCTTACAAATTCTTCAGATTGTTTTGTGTAGACTCTATTTAACAATCTTCAGGAAATACTTTGGAAACACTAATGGAATTGAGCTGTTAAATATAAAATCTCATTGCCCCTAGCAAGAATTCTCTCTAAAATTAGAGCCAGGTTTTGCTTATAATTTAATAGTCTTTTCCCCATCGTTTGCATAGTGATAGAGCTTTTATAGTTTTAATTCTGAATTTATATTCCAGAACTGTCAATCTGGAGGCTGTAATCCTACTAACTTTTCTGCGTGCCTATTTTTCTGAATATGTATAAATGTTTATTTTCTTTAAGCAGCACATTTCAGAGGTAAAATGTATTCGGAAGACTTTAATCTATGCACAAGCCATCATAAAACTTCCCTGGCACATCTTTCTCTTACAGTTAGCCAAATTACATTTGGGTATTTGAAGCAAATGAGAATATAACAAAGTGATTTGGGTGGACAAACGTATGAACTGCATCCTGTTTATGCAACGTTTTTACAATTGTATAAGCTGACAGCTATGCTTAGAGAAACAGTGGAAGAAACAAAATCATTCACTCAGTGGTTTATAAGAAAAATAAAAAAAGATGTCAATTTTCAAGATAAAAGTGTGGAGTTAAGAATGAGTTTGGTTTTTTTTTTTTTTTTTCAAATCCTCATTACAAAGTCCTTGAAAGAATGTCAAGAACACCACAGTTTATGACTATTGGGAAAGTGGATCTCCTCTCAGAATTGGAAGCCTCTATCCTTTCTTTCTTCATCTCTCTATATAAAGATGTTTCTGTCAGCTTGGGTGCATTTTCATCAAATTTGGAGTATGCATTTGGGAAGCTAGGACTAAACATAGAGCAGTGACATATGTTGAATCAACTTGGGCAAGGAGAGCTGGGGGGACTCCGAGTGGCTGATGCTGAAGCACTGCAGGGAGGCCTCTAACCAGAGAAAACATACAGAGGTCTTCATGGAGGGTTCCAGAATCAATCATTCCAATGGGAGATAGTCTAAACTGCTCTTCTAATTTTAGACTGAGTTGCTTCTCACCTGGACCACACAGCATGACTCAGATGCAGTGGTTTAGATGCAGTGGTTTTCAACCCCAGTTGCATGTTAGAATCACTTGGAGAACTTTTGAAGACTATGGGTGCCCAGGTCCCAGGCAGACTAGATCAACTGGAATCTGGGGGTGGGTGGCGGGAGGACAGAACAAGTGGCCCCAAGGCACCTGCATTTCTAAAAGCCTCCCCAGGTGAGTCTAAGGTGTAGCCAGAGTTGAAAACCACTGGTTCAGGGTGAATAGCTGCTAGAATTTATATAATCATGGTTAATGATTCTCTTCCGAGTTACATGGAGGAGGCCAGCTACTATTATATGAAGTTAAAACGACATTTTGCTTAGGAATAATTGAAAATATTTTTTGTCAAGTGTTCATGTCTGTGTCTGACAACACATTTGCAAGAAAGCTTAGACACTGAAAAGTTAGACGCCTATGGGAGCTGAGAAGTGAGATTTGGGTTGTGCACAGTGGCTCATGCCTATAATCCCATGTTGGAGAGGCCAACATGGGAGGATTACCTGAGCCCAGGAGTTTGAGACCACCCTGGACAACAAAGCGAGACCCCATTTCTAAATTAAATAACAATAATACATTTTTTAACATAATAAAAGAAGTGGGATTTGCTTTCAGCAAAGCCAAGCTCAGCTATATCCAAGTCCTCTGCTTATACAAAGGTATCCTCTAGACATAGGTGTTTTAATTCCTACTCCTAAGATGAACTTTTTTTCTATTCAGCTTTTTTCTGTTCAAGATCTCATTCCGTGTGTAGCTCTGGTTTGAAGCCAATAGAAACTTGAGTTTTAAAATCCTGTTGTGAGGTTTCTATCATTTTGGCTAGCACTGTTCATTTAGAATAACTTAACTTCAGTAGAGGAGGATAAATTAGGATCTCCCAAAAAACTTTACAGGGACCTACTCTTTTTAAAAGAGTTTTTCCTAAGCATCCTGTATGGATTTCCTTCATTCTCTTTAAAGACTGAATGGAATTTTACTGTATATGTGAACCAGTGTCTTCCCTCGTACCTCAGACATGACAATCAATATTTGTTGACTTAACAAATTAAATGTTTAACTATTCTCCCCAATGATGGGTAGGGGCATCTGGTTGATAATAACAGACATATTCAAGGAAATAATTTGTAGCAAAGTTGAGTAGAAGATTCCTCTGAGCTGACAAGCATTTCCCATGTCTCCCATGCAATCAGCTTTGAATTCCAACTTCAGGGACAGAAGGCACTTGCTTGTCGCTTTATAGGCATCATGACTGGCACAAATAAATCTCTGCCTTGCAGCATTTTAGACAAGCGTGATCAACAAATCAATGAAAGCTACAGGCACCTGTTTTCTCCAAAGAGCCTTTTCTTTCCAGTGCCATTTCCTCCAGCAGCTGCTCCTTCCTTTTGGGAACCCCTGAGTTTACATATAAGCAGGGTTCAGAAGGAAGACAACGTTTTACTCTGATGCCTCCCTCATTCAAGTAAATGGGCACTGGTCCATGCTCTGTTCTGCTGCTGGAACCAACTGGAGAGTCCAAAGCATCACATTTTTCCCAGAGGGAAAACTGATGGGAAAAAAGATGGAACTTCAGTGTTCAGTCAACCCCAACCAATCAATAAGCTTTCAATGCTGCTTCATTTACATAAAAGTAGAGCTAACGGCCAAAAAGCAGTCTTTAATTCAAGTATCAATGTATAATTCTCAAATATATGGCTCAACCTGCCAGAGTTACACAAATGACCTCATAGAAAACGTATTCCTATCCTTGAATCTGCTAAAAATAGATATCTGTGTGTGTGTGTGTGTGTGTGTGTGTGTGTGTGTGTGTGAGAGAGAGAGAGAGAGAGATTGACTCACCACTATCAAGATGAGAGCTGAAGAATTTCTTTAAACAGAGCCCCACTATTAAGTTGACTCCAAATGGATAAAGGTTTCTATCACTGACTTGAATCTCATTATTATTATTAGCTTCTTTCCTTGAATATGTCTATTATTATCAGCCAGATGCCCCTACCCACCAGTGGGGAGAACAGTTAAATATTTAATTTGTTAAGTCAACAAATATTGATTGTCTGTCATGTGTGAGGTACGAGGGAAGACACTGGTTCACACGTACAATAAAATTCCATTCAGTCTTTAAAGAGAATGAAGGAAACTGATACAGAATGCTTAGGAAAAACTCTTAAAAAAAGAAAAGATGCCCAATGTGTATAGCATCTTTCATTTATGTTTTAAAAATTATTTACATTTATATTTATATGTGCATATAATTACATCGAAATCTTTTGGTGCTATACACAAGAAGCCAGTGACAAACTCTGGAGACTAGGGTACCTCTGGGGTGGAAGGGAGACAATTTGCATCATAATGTTTGCCATTTTTTACAATGTACATTTGTTATTTTAATAAAAAATAAAATGTCTAAGTCATGAGCAATATTTTCTAGAGTAGAAAGATTATTTACACTTGAGAATGAAGAATCATGAGTTTTCCTAATTTTCCCCAATTTTAAATCTTAAAACTATGAATTTTCAAATAAAATTAGTATTCATAAAATAATTAGGGGTTTGGCAAATATGCAAGTTGTGTCTGTTAGCATAGTCCACTCACCCCAATTTCCATGTATGCATATGTGCACACTCCATGTCCCATTTTTAATCCTTTTCTCTTCCTGCCCACACAATCTCAAACAGTCTATGTTGTAGGACACAGGTATACCTGTTATCATACATTACAGTTTGTAAACAGAGTATTATGCTTTATATTCACAATGGATGGATAGAAGACATTTTATTTACCCTACACACATGCCTGTATACACACACACACACACACACACACACACACATTGCCTGGTATTCATGTATTTTTCAACTGTGTGTCCTGAAACAATTTTTCTTTTTCAGTGAGTCATTCATTGGTCTGTGACATAAAATGTTTTCCAACTCAGAGACTTGTAATGCCAATGTTCAAACCTACATAGTGTACTGTCATGAGAATTAAATAAACTGAAGCATGTGATAGTTCTTCACTCAGATCCTAGCACAAAGCAGTCACTCAATAAATGTTTGTGAAATATGAGTGCATTAAATATGTGTTGAATGTAAATGCAAACCTATGAATATTTTAGCAAATAACCTCTAACAGATAGAACCATGTTAGAAAACTACTAGTTGGATGGCCGAATAGGAACAGCTCCGGTCTGCAGGTCCCAGCAAGACCAATGCAGAAGGCGGGTGATTCCTGGGTTTCCAACTGAAGTACTTGGCTCATCTCATTGGGACTGGTTAGACAGCGGGTGCAACACACGGTGGGTGAGCAGAAGCAGGGTGGGGCATTGTCTCACCAGGGAAAGTGCAAGAAGCCAGGGAACTCTCTCCCCTAGCCAAGGGAAGCCACAAGGGATAGTGCTGTGAAGGACTGTGCTCTCTAGCTCAGATGCTATGCTTTTCCCATGACTTTTGCAACCGCAGACCAGGAGATTCCCGGTCTTGTGGGCCTACACCACCAGGGCCCTGGGTTTCAAGCACAAAACTGGGTGGTCATTTGGGCAGACACCAAGCTAGCTGCAGGAGTTTTGTTTTTGTTTTTGTTTTGTACCCCAGGGGTACCTGGAATACCAGCAAGACAGAACTGTTCACTCCCCTGGAAAGGGTGTTGAAGCCAGGGAGACAAGTAGTCTCACTTAGTGGGCCCCACTTCCATGGAGCCCAGCAAGCTAAGAACCAGTAGCTTGAAATTCTCGCTGCCAGCACAGCAATCTGAAGTTGACCTGGAACAATCAAGCTTGGTGTAGGGAGGGGTGTCTGCCATTACTGAGGCCTGAGTAGGTGGTTTTCTCCTCACAGTGTTAACTCTGACTGTGTGGAACTCACTGCAGTGTGGCAAAGGTCTTGGGGCTGGACTGCCTCTCTAGATTCCTACTCACTGGGCAGGACATCTCTGAAAGAAAGGCAGCAGCCTCAGTCAGGAGCTTATAGATAAAACTCCCATCTCCCTGGGACAGAGAACTTGGGGGAAGGGGCAGCTGTGGATGCAGCTTTAGTGGACTTAATGTTCCTGCCTGCTGGCTCTGAAGAGAGCAGTGGATTTACCAGCACAGCACTTGAACTCTGCTAAGGGACAGACTGCCTCCTCAAGTGGGTCCCTGACCTCTACGCCTCCTGACTGAGAGATACCTCCTAGCAGGGGTCGACAGACACCTCATACAGGAGAGCTGCAGCTGGCATTAGGTGCCCCTCTGGGACAAAGCTTCCAGAGGAAGAAGCAGGCAGCAATCTTTGCTGTTCTGCAGCCTCCTCTGGTGATACCCAGGGAAACAGGGTCTGGAGTGGACCTCCAGCAAACTCCAGCAGACCTGCAGAAAAGAGGCCTGTTAGAACTAACAAAGAGAAAGCAATAACGTCAACATCCACAAATAGGATGCCCACAGAAAAACCCCATCCAAAGGCCATCAACATCAAAGATCAAAAGTATATAAATACACGAAGATGAGGAAAAAACCAGTGGAAAAATGCTGAAAATTCCAAAAACCAGAATACCTCTTCTTCTCCAAATGATTGCAATTCCCCTCCAACAAGGGCACAAAACTGGATGGAGAATGAGTTTGAGGAACTGACAGAAGTAGGCTTCAGAAGGTGGGTATAACAAATTCCTCTGAGCTAAAGGAGCATGTTCTAACCCAATGCAAGGAAGCTAAGAACCTTGATAAAAGGTTATAGGAACTGCTAACTAGAATAACCAGTTTAGAGAAGAACATAAAAGACCTGATGGAGCTGAAAAACACAGTAGGAGAAATTCATGCAGCATACACAATATCAATAGCTGAATTGATCAAGCGAAGAAAGGATATCAGAGATTGAATATCAACTCAATGAAATGAAGAATGAAGACAAGATTAGAGAAAAAAGAATGAAAAGGAACGAACAAAGCCTCCAAGAAATATGGGACTATGTGAAAAGACCAAACATATGACTGTACCTGAAAGTGACAGGCAGAATGGAACCAAGTTCGAAAACACACTTTAGGATTTTATCCAGGAGAATTTCCCCAACCTAGCAAGACAGTCAAACATTTAACTTCAGGAAATACAGAGAACACCACTAAGATACTCCTCAAGAAGAGTAACCCCATGACACATAACCATCAGATTCTCCAAGGTTGAAACAAAGGAAAAAATGTTAAGGGCAGCCAGAGAGAAAGGTCAGGTTACTTACAAAGGGAAGCCCATCTGACTAACAGTGGGTGTCTCAGCAGAAACCCTACAACCCAGAAAAGAGTGGGGGCCAATATTAAATATTCTTAAAGAAAAGAATTTTCAACCCAGAATTTTATATCCAGCCAAACTAAGCTTCATAAGCAAAGGAGAAATAAAATCCTTTACAGACAAGCAAATGCTAAGGGATTTTTTCACCACCAGCCTGCCTTACAAGAGCTCCTGAAGGAAGCACTAAATATGGAAAGGAAAAACTGGTACCGGTCACTGCAAAAACATACCAAATTATAAAGACCAATGACACTATAAAGAAACTGCATCAACTAACGTGTAAAATAATCAGCATCATGATGACAAGATCAAATTCACACACAACAATATTAACCTTAAATGTAAATGGGCTAAATACCCCAATTAAGAGACACAGACTGGCAAATTGGATAAAGAGTCAAGACCCATTGGTGTGCCGTATTCAGGAGACACATCTCATGTGCAAAGACACACATAGGCTCAAAATAAAGGGATGGAGGAATATTTACCAAGCAAATGGAAATCAAAAAAAAGCAGGGGTTGCAATCCTAGTCTCTGATAAAACAGACTTTAAGCCAACAAGGATCAAAAGAGACAAAGAAGGGCATTACATAATGGTAATGGGATCAATGCAACAAGATCAATGCAACAACAAAACAACAAGCTAACTATCCTAAATATATATGTACTCAATACAGGAGCACCCAGATTCATAAAGCAAGTTCTTAGAGACCTACAGAGACTTAGACTCCCACACAATAGTAGTGAGAGACTTTAACATCCCACTGTCAATATCAGACAGATTGATAAGACAGAAAATTAACAAGGATATTCAGGACTTGAACTCAGCTCTGGACCAAGCAGACCTAATAGACGTCTACAGAACTCTCCACCACAAATCAACAGAATATACATTCTTCTTAGCACCAAGTAGCAATTATTCTAAAATCGACCACGTATTTGGAAGTAAAAACACTCCTCAGCAAATGCAAAAGAATGGAAATCATAACAGTCTCTCAGACCACGGTGCAATCAAATTAGAACTCAGGATTAATAAACTCACTCAAAACTGCACAACTACATGCAAACTGAACAAATCTGCTCCTGAATAACTACTATGTAAATAACAAAATTAAGGCAGAAACAAATAAGTTCTTTGAAACCAATGAGAACAAAGACAAAATGTACCAGAATCTCTGGGACACAGCTAAAGCAGTGTTTAGAGGAAAATTTATAGCACTAAATGCCTGCAACAGAAAGTGAGAAAGATCTAAAATCGACACTTTAACATCACAATTAAACGAACTAGAGAAGAAAGAGCAAACAAATTCAAAAGCTAGCAGAAGACAAGAAATAACTAAGATCAGATCAGAGCAGAACTGAAGGAGATATAGACATGAAAAACCCTTCCAAAAATCAAGGAATCCAGGAGCTGCGTTTTTGAAGAGATTAACAAAATAGACCACTAGCCAGACTAATAAAGAAGAAAAGAGAGAAAAATCAAATATACACAATAAAAAATGATAAAGGGGATATCACCACTGATCCCACAGAAATACAAACTACCATTAGAGAATACTATAAACATCTCTACACAAATCAACTAGAAAAATCTAGAAGAAATGGATAAATTACTGGACACATACACCCTCCCAAGACTAAACCAGGAAGAAGTCCCTGAATAGACCAATAACAAGTTCTGAAATTGAGGCAGTAATTAATAGCCTACCAACCAAAAAAAAGTCCAAGACCAGATGAATTCACAGCCAAATTCTACCAGAGGTACAAAGAGGAGCTGGTACCATTCCTTCTGAAACTATTCCAAACAATAGAAAAAGAGGAACTCCTCCCTAACTCATTTTATAAGGCCAGCATCATCCTGATACCAAAACCTGGCAGAGACACAACAAAAAATGAAAGTTTCAGGCCAATATTTCTGATGAACATCAATGCAAAAATCCTCAATAAAATACTAGCAAACTGAATCCAGCAGAATATCAAAAAGCTTATCCTGGCCGGGCACAGTGGCTCACACCTGTAATCCCAGCACCTTGGAAGGCCGAGGCAGGCAGATCACGAGGCCGAGAGACCAAGACCATCCTGGCTAACACAGTGATACCTCGTCTCTTCTAAAATTACAAAATAATAATAATAATAATAGCCAGGCATGGTGGCACACACCTGTAGTCCCAGCTACTCAGGAGGCTAAGGCAGGAGAATCACTTGAACCTGGGAGGCAGAGGTTGCAATGAGCCAAGATCATGCCACTGCACTCCAGGGTGGACAACAGAACCACCGTTAAAAAAAAAAAAAAAAAAAAAAAAAAAAGCTTATCTACCACTATCAAGTAAGCTTCATCCCTGGGATGCAAGGCTGATTCAACATACAAAAATCAATAAACGTAATCCATCACACAAACAGAACAAATGACAAAAACCACATGATTATCTCAATAGATGCAGAAAAGGCCTTCAATAAAATTCAACATCTCTTCATGCTAAAAGCGCTCAATAAACTAGGTATTGATGGAATGTACCTCAAAATAATAAGAGCTATTTATGACAAAGCCATAGCCAATATCATACTTAATAGGCAAAAACTGGAAACATTCTCTTTGAAAACGGGCACAAGACAAGGATGCCCTCTCTCACCACTCCTATTCAACATAGTATTGGAAGTTCTGGTCAGGGCAATCAGGCAAGAGAAAGAAATAAAGTGTATCCAAATAGGAAGATAGAAAGTCAAATTGTCTCTGTTTGCAGATGACATGATTGTATGTTTAGAAAACCCCATTGTCTCAGCTCAAAAACTCCTTAAGCTGATAAGCAACTTCAGCAAAGTCTCAGGAAACAACATCAATGTGCAAAAATCCCAAGCATTCCTATACACCAATAGCAGACAAACAGACAGCCAAATCATGAGTGAACTCCCATTCACAATTGCTACAAAGAAAATAAAATACCTAGGAATACAACTTATAAGGGATGTGAAGGACCTCTTCAAGGAGAAATACAAACTGCTGCTCAAGGAAATAAGAGAGGACACAAACAAATGGAAAAACATTCCATGCACATGGATAGAAAGAATCAATATCATGAAAATGGCCATACTGCCCAAAGTAATTTAGAGATTCAATGCTATTTCCATTAAGCTACCATTGGCTTTCTCCACAGAACCAGGAAAAAATACTTTAAATTTCAAAAGAGAACCCATATAGCCAAGACAATCCTAAGGAAAAAGAACAAACCTGGAGGTATCACGCTACCTGACTTCAAACTGTACTACAAGGCTACAGTAACCAAAACAGATATATAGACCAATGGAACAGAACAGAGGTCTCAGAAATAATACCACGCATCTACAACCATCTGATCTTCGACAAACCTGACAAAAACAAGCTATGGGGAAAAGATTCCCTATTTAATAAATGGTGCTGGGAAAACTGGCTAGCCATATGCAGAAAACTGAAACTGGATCCCTTCTTTGCACCTTATACAAAAATTAACTCAAGATGGATTAAATACTTAAATGTAAAACCTAAAACAATAAAAACCCTAGAAGAAAACCTATGCAATACCATTCAGGACATAGGCATGGCTTCATGACTAAAACACCAAGAGCAATTGCAACAAAAGCCAAAATTGACAAATAGGATCTAATTAGACTAAAGCGCTTCTGCACAGCAAAAGAAACTATCATCAGAGTGAACAAACAACCTTTAGAATGGGAGAAAATTTTTGCAATCTATCTGTCTGACAAAGATCTAATATCCAGAATCTAAAAGGAACTTAAATAAATTTACAAGAAAAAAGAAAACAACCCCATCAAAAAGTGGGTGAAGGATATGAACAGACACTTCGCAAAAGAAGACATTTATGTGGCCAACAAACGTGAAAAAAAAGCTCATCATCACTGGTCATTAGAGAAATGAAAATCAAAACCACAATGAGATAACATCTCACACCAGTTAGAATGCCGATCATTAAAAAGTCAGGAAACAACAGATGTGAGAGAGGATGTGGAGAAATAGGAACACTTTCACACTGTTGGTGGGAATGTAAATTAGTTCAACCATTGTGGAAGACAGTGTGGCAATTCCTCAAAGATCTAAAATCAGAAATACCACTTGATCCAGCAATCCCAATACTGGGTATATACCCAAAGGATTATTAAGTCATTCTACCATAAAGACACATGCACATGTATGTTTACTGCAGTGCTATTCACAATAGCAAAGACTTGGAACCAACCTAAATGCCCATCAGTGATAGACTGGATAAAGAAAATGTGGCACATATACACCATGGAATACTATGCAGCCATAAAGAAGAATGAGTTCATGTTCTTTGCAGGGACATGAATGAAACTGGAAACCAATATTCTCAGCAAACTAACACAGGAACAGAAAACCAAACACCACATATTCTCACTCATAAGTGGGAGTTGAATAATGAGAATGAATGGGTACAGGGAGGGGATCATCACACTGGGATCTGTCAGGGGTTAAGGGGCAAGCAGAAGGAAAGCATAAAGACAAATACCTAATGCATACAGGGCTTAAAACCCAGATGATGGGTTGATGGGTGCAGCAAGCCACCATGGCACATGTATACCTATGTAACAAACCTGCATGTTCTGCACATGTATCCCAGAACTTAAAGTTTAATAAATAAATATAAAAAAAAAGAAAACTACTAGGTGTTTTTCTCTTTGATTAGAGAAAATAATAAATATATCAATATGTCAATATAGTATTTTCAATTCATTGCAACATGACCAGGGTAAACACCTAAGTATTTATTTCTGGAAGCGATGCTACAGTAAATGTTGAAATTGAAGAACAATGCCTAATGCAATTTTCCAGAACTGAGGAGGCTTTTGCTTTTCAACACCAGTTATTGTATTGGAAAAAACTTTCTATTTAAATAATAGGTTTTTACGCCAACCACAGCTAATAGGGCCCATTGCATAAACAAGTGCATTGTGTAAGAGTTTTAGGATGATACTTGGTATAGTCTGGATACTTGTCCCTGCCCAACTCTCATGTTGAATTGTAATCCTCAGTGTTGAAGGTGGGGACCGGTGGGAGGTGTTTGGATCATGGGGGCAGATACCTTATGAATCACTTGGGCCAACCCTGTTGGTGATAGTGAGCTCTCACTCTAAGTTCATGGGAGATCTGTTGGTTTAAAAGTATGTGGCACCTCCCCACTGCCTTGCTCATGCTTCTGCCATGTGACATGCAAGCTCCCACTTCTTCTGCCTTGAGTAAAAGCTTTCTGAGGCTTCACCAGAAGCTATGTTTCCTACACAACCTGCAGAACCATGAGCCAATTAAACCTCTTTTCTTTATAAATTACCCAGTCTCAGGTTTTTCTTTATAGCAATGTGAGAACGGCCTAATACACTTAAGAAAATAATACCCTAAAAATGAATTTCACTTTTTCAAGGCATTTGAACATGCACTATTCCATTTTATGCTTTTCCACAATTATATGAATTCAAGATGGTATGAAAAGAAACAGGGAATTGTCTGGAATAAGTTAAGTGCTTCATCCAAGTCTCTGCCAAGAGACTTCATATCCTTGTACCTTCTGGTGGCCACGATTGCTAAGACACCATCAAATGAATGTAGGACTCCTCTGACTTAAGAACAGCTTTTCAGAGTATGAAAAGAGATGCTATATTTGATGCACATCTCTGCTCTGATAAGTACACTGATTCAAAAAAATGATTCAGTTTTTTAAAATGTGCCCATTAGAATTCCAAGTTTATGACATAGCTAAGACTCTTAGCCATAGTTCATTAATGACATTTTTGTTGATAAGTGTAATTCAGACAATAACACGATATTAATGTAATCCTTGTCATTCATTCCAGTGGCAACTTTCTCTGTGCAACACGCTTTGCACTGAAACTAGTTTATGTTCCTGGCACAGCATCTTTACAGTAGAAAATTTATTACATAAACATTTCCAGCAAATTCAATTAGCACCACCAATACAAAAAAAAAAATCACACTAGCTTATGTGAGTTGATACTGGTCTGCTTCATATGGCATAACTGTCTGACTCCTGCCTCATAATCTAAAAGTTCACAGAAGGAATACTGTAAAGTTATCTGATTTGTGGTACGTTTGAGGAAGGGTAATCTCCTCTTATGCCATCATTCTCCTAAGAGCCCAGAAATTTTACTCAAGTTCAGTTGGAACACTGAATGCTCTGTGAGTGACTGATGTTCAGGCTTGCCTGCCGTTCTTTTATAGGATCTCTGTGGGCCAGAAAATCATGAAAATAGAGTTCTACAAAAAATAAATTCCTCCAACACGGAATTCTCTTTCCAATAATACAATTTCATGGGGAGAAAATGAGTGATTATGTTCCAATTTCATTTTTAAAATACAGTGATAACGCTACATTGTTAAACTAATCTCATTTCTAGAACATACATGTAAGGACAAAAATATCAGGTTAACAAATTGTTCTTATCTTATAAACTTCCCTTATGACAAAAGCAACAAAAACTCAAATGCCTTCTCTAGTAAGAGTCCATGGATAGTGCCAGCATTGATACAGGGGTCTATCAATTCTAAAATGTCAAGACACAGAAATAGTGAAGAAAAGGCAGCCTGAGAAGATGAAAACGATAAAAACTTTCACATATTGACACAACATTCCTTTGTTCAACTGAAATCAATGCTTTTGAAAACCGCTTGGCTGACAGCCCTGAGCCTGGGGCATTCTCCATTTCCTTTACAAATCAAATCAGTTATTTCAGCTCTGCCCCTTGCCCCAGGCCTGCACTTCCCTTTTACAGAACCTCCCTCCTACTGACTTCAGAGCACAAGTTCATCCATCTCTAACTCTCGCACTAAAGTTCATACACCTGAAAGGAAAACCTATAAATAAGCTCTCAGGACAAATGAAAATCCATCAATGCGAAGGTCAGGGAAAGCTTCCAATGATACAAGGGCACATTCATTCATTCGCCAGCAGCCACTCTGCGGCAGGCCCAGTGCTAGGCCTGGAGACACGCATTAACAATAAAATAAGACTCAGCCCCTTGTGTCAGAGGTGTCTACAATCTGGTCAGGGTAACTAACATAAATTAAAGTTAGGATGCATGTGCTAAGAGTAGTATAAATAAAATGCTATAGGGTACCCAAGAATGACCCTTGCACTAAAGTCTCTTTGCCTCTGGGTCCTCTTATTTATCAAGGTCTAACATCACCAAAAGGCAGCTGAAAGGAAAGAAAGACAATGCTAGCAGTAGCAGCAGCCTCAGCAGTGCTCATCACACTGAGTGGGCACTGCAGAGGGGTGGAGCTCACGAGGCCTATTACCCAACTTCTCACATTTTGATAAAGGGAGGAAACTTCCCTCCACCTTCCACAGGGGAACATAGGAGGGAATGCCATCTGTAAGATATTCACAGCAACCTCTATCAAAGTTTCAGCCATTTCCCACTTTTATTCCAAAAGTGACCATATTCTGCAATCCAAAAATTGGGACATATGACCTGACAAATAAGTTTTTTTTTCAAATAAAAAAGTATGTTTTTATAAATAATTATAAAGACCTAAAGACAGAATCACATATGGCTATATACTCAACATTTGTTGAGTCATTATTAATTAGGGAATGGTCCATAAAACTTATCATGTGGGTTGGGATAGAGAGTAACATGTAGCATCCATGTCTTTGCTTCTACCACATCCAAACTGCATTGATGCTGATGCTACAAAAAGTCAAAGAAAAGGATTGTTTTTTCCCAATTCCCAAGAAAAGAAACGCTACAATATGCCCTTTCAACACACACCTATAGTATTCTAATCTCATTCCTTCCAGGGAGAAGAAAAAAAAAAACTGAAAAGTTGTAACACCTCATTTATCTCAAACTTACAGGCATCAGACACATATACATGAGCAAGCATGCAAGCAGGATGTGCCAATAGCATCCCCCACTAAGGACATGTACTAAACCTTATGAACATGATGATATCAAACAAGACATTTAGAACTTCAAGGACCCTATTAATTCTTATTTTGCATACAAGTGTAGTCACTTTGCTTTTCTAGTTTAATGTCTCATCACAGATTAGAAACCAGGAATTTTAAAAGGGGTAGACAGAAGTATTGAAGATAGGCATACAAAGAGTTCTGGCAAACTATAATTATTTGTTCTATAAACCAAAAAGGATCTGAGGCATGTCTCAATCAGTTTAGAGGTTTATTTTGCCAAGGTTAAGAGCCAGCCCAAGACAGAGCCTCAGGAGGTCCTGAGAATATGTGAACAAGGTGTGGTTGAGTTACAGCTTGCTTTTATATATTTTGGGGAGACAGAAGTTACAGGTAAAGACATACATCAACACATGCAGGCTATCGCTGGTTTGCCCATCTCCAAATGGGCAGGTTGGGAGGGGTGCTTCCAGGTCATAGGTAAATTCAAAGATTTATTGACTGGCAATTGTTGAAAGAGTTGAAGTCAGTCTGAGTTAAGATAAGGGGGATTGTGGAAGTCAAGGTTCTTTTTATGTAGACAAAGCCTCCCCATAGCAAGCTTCAGAGAGAATAGATGGTGACTGTCTCTTATCAGACCTTAAAAGGTGTCAGACTCTGGAAAAAAACTAGTAATGAAAGGAGAGCCTCTATAGAATGCAAATTTCCCCCACAAGAAACAGCTTTGCAGGGCCATTTCAAAATATGTCAAAGAAATATATTGTGGGGTAAAATACTTTTATTTCTTTCAGGACCTGCTGTGTTATGTGCTACTATACAAGAGTCGGGTTGGAATTTTGTATCTTATTGCTACAAAGAGTCTGTTTTGTCAGTCATAAGAGTTCTGTTTTCATATTAATGTTGATCAATTGTGCCTAAACTCCAAAGAGAGGAGAGTGGAAGAGGCATGTCCCGACGTCCCCTTCCCATCATGGCTGGAACTAGTTCTTCAGGTTTCTTTGGGATCCCTTTGGCCAAGAGGAAGATCCATTCTTTTGGTTGGGGGTAACTAGAAATTTTATTTTTGGTTTACAGTTCCATGAATGAAGGAAATGAGAAAACAAGTCACATCAAGTAGACTTGCAATAAAAAGACAGTGTTTTAAAATCTGTTCAAAAGACATCCAGGACCATTTATTACCTTTAAAATTTTCTATACAGATCAGTTATGCTTACTACTATTTGCCAAATCTAACGATACTCACCATTAAGAAACTCACATTTTATTCAGCATATTATGCTTAAGGAGTCATAAACATGAAAAATATACATTCAAGGTTTTTCACTACAAAATAGTTTTCACAAAAAGCTTCTGAAGTGGTGAGCTTCAGTTTTTGTAAAATTTGTTAACATGGGCACTCCATTCCCAAACAATGCAAGATAAATAGTGTTTATTTTGCCTTGAAAAGTGCATTATTTATAGAGGTATGTTATGCTCATTTAAAATAAACCCACTTAAGATGAAGAGAAAGCCCTTACTTGTCTTTAATCATCCAGACTGAGATCTATACTGATTGAGCTTTCTGTATAATTACTCACCCAAACATTTCACACTGTGTAGATACAATCTAGGGCCTACTGTAGGAATTGCAAGCAATTTGGGGATTTTGCAAGAATGTCATTTTGGAAGATGGATGCGTTTCTGATTCAACAATGGTTATTAATCTAGTAGCCTAGGAAAAAATAAACAGGTATCTAAAAACTTCTAAAATTGGTTTGTAGAGGTCTAGAATATGCAGTTTCCCAAACCATTCACTTATTTGGGTAATTCCAAATAATTAATCTGCAGCTTTTATCTTGTAAAGTATCTCAAAAGAGAGCAGGCAAACCAGATAAGCTGGAAGGGGTGGGAGGCTGGGAGGGAAGAGTCAGACCAAATTGTTTAGTCATATTCAATATTATTGGTAGAAAGTTCTTTTTACCTGATATTTACTCTTAGAATACTTTCCTTTTAATCATGTATGCAATGCTGTAAGTATCTACCTCTATTCAAAAATGATAAAAAATATCAATCAAAGTTTATTGTAAAACTTTACAAAAATTTATGTTGAATCATCTTTATTCATCATAACAGCCCCTAGCACATAAAACTATTCAATAATTCACAAATTTTTTGTTGAATGAATAACTGAATGACACTTGCATGTCTCAGTGACACAATGGCAAATGGTATCTTTCTAACCTTAGTTATAGCTACAGGGCACTAATGACACAGCATCATTGTCAAGAGCTCAGCACCCTCACCACCTCCAGCACCAAAGCACTTTCAGCTCCCAGTGGCATGTTCTAGGTATTGAACAGGACAATTCAGAAGCATAATCCAAGTCCTTCAGGGGACTCTAAATTTAAAAAGCTCAAGCACTGGCAAAAATTTTAATTTAAAATTATTACTCTAGCAGTGTGAGGACAAAACTAGGTGGTTAGACTAGTTTGTATTTTTTCAAGTCAGTTGCTATGGTTTTAAAAATTCATGTAGAAGAATCTTTGTTAAACACAGAGAGAGAGAAGAAGAAGAAGAAGAAGGAGGAGGAGGAAGAGGAGGAGGAGGAGAAGGAAAAAGAGAAAGAGAAGGAGAAGGAGGAGAAGCAGCAAAATCATTTACATAGTTATTCGGTTCAGTGTAACTGACTTGGGTGGGCAATGAACAGACCACACCACTGAGTTTTCAAGGTTGGTATCCAAATGCTCTTGTTTGACAATAGTTAAAAGGAACACAAGTGTTTAAGATAAACCCTATCTTTGTTTTTAATATTTAGGAATATGATTTTGGTTGAAGCCAGGGAGGGTCACTATATCATCAAAAAACACAGAAGGGATATCCCCCTTTATCTTAACTCAATCTGAGAGTTGAGAAAAATATAAATGAAAACAAAGAATTTTTAAGAAGAAATTGGTAAGAGATGAGGAGTATAAATAAAGATTTTAAAAGCAGCTTCAGAACATCCAAGAACAGTTCTCACTTCACTTGACTCATCAAGACCTGCTTAGGAAAGAAGATAGCAACTAACTCTTCTTTACCAAATAGGCCAATGAATTACGATAGAAACTGATCAAGATAACACAAAGAAAGGAAGGGATAAAACTCAAGAGAGCGTGTAACAAAGGTCAATACACAATGAAGTAATCTAGAAAGATAAAGAATATTGGCAACTCCCAAAAAACAGTGCAGTCAGGGACAACTGAAAGTCTTAGAAAAAGGAGGTATGTTTGGCTGTCCACAGCCTGGAGAAAGGGTGAGTATCCACTATCAGAAAGATGTGCAATGTAGAATCTGGGAAACTAGGAAATCTCCCCAAACTAGAGCAAAATGTCAGAGTAATGGCATCCAGCTCTGGCTACACATTAGAATCACCAGGGGAACTTTTTAGAAATCACAAATGCTCACCTGGAAAGCCTGATTCGTTTTATTTAGATTAGATCTGGGTTTAGAAACTATTTTAAAGTAGTAATTAGCAGAGACAGAATTTGAACTCATATCTATCTGACTCCAAATCCCAGGCTTTTTCTATTGTGCCACAATGTCTCCTTCTAGCCCTACCCAACCAAGCAGTATTGGAAGGGTAGAGTTGCCTGTGCTATAGTTTCTCTTCTGACATACTCTCAGGAGTGCAGGCTTAGCTGTCTGAGATGAAAGCAGAGGCAGTCACTGTAAAAGCAGATGGTCAAGACCTGAGTCGGTTTTCTCCCTGAATGATTTTCCAATTCTTCTCTGCAAGGTAGAGTTCATGATTTATCCTCTTTTAAACTAGAAGAAAACTACAGAAGCCTGAAGTCCAGACAAAGAATGGAGCCCCACAATACATGCAAATGGGCCAGTGTTGCTGGCCCAGGCAGGCCAAGGAAAGGGAGGAAGATACACAGGACAGGAGAAGTAAAAGGGACAAAGGAGTCTGGGAACCTCCCAGAACCCATACGGATGGGCGCCCTGAAGCATTTAGAAGAGGGATTATGAGGCAGAGCTTCCCTGAAGGGCAACAAGCCCCCTGTGTAGTCACCTGAACAGAAACCCATCTGTGTGCACATTGGTTCATCATTGGTCCTCATGCACTGATAATTAATTCTGGTGAGGAATAATGAATGGCAAGATGAATGAAACCCAGCCATTCTCTGTGAGCAGGTGAATCCAGTTTCACCCTGAGCATCCTGACTGGACCTCCTCCCTCCACACACACAGACCCATCAAGTCATTCCCACCCTCGCCCCTTCTCCAGATCCCTTTGCTCTGCCCACCTCAGCCCTTACAAGAACAGACCAAGTGTACACCTTCCAACTAACACCTCCACACACAAATAGGAAACCTATCCCAGTTAAGCCTCATTTCTGCACATGACAGATAATAAGGCAAAACAACAATCTTCTAAGTGGAAACATGGGCATTTCAAAACACTAAGCAACTAGCTACCTAAGCTGCTCACTCAAAGCACAAGGTAACTATCTCACGGTAAAGCAAAAGTGATCTGAGCTCTGGCTACCCTAAAGCTTTGGAAACAAGGTCCTAAGATGGTTCTATAAACACACTCTTTGAGCAAAATACTAAAAGACAATGATGGTGAGCAAGCAGAGATGGCAGCAAGAGGGAAGTCCCTGACTGGAGGGACCTGTTCACCAACACTGTCTTCACCCTAGGATTAAGTCCATCAGCCCTAGAACCAGCTAATCTTCCTGCAGAAGTTATCAGCCCAAATTTCAATGGTGCGAGACCCTCAGAAGTTGTACTAGATGATGATAGAAATCTTTTTGCCAAAACCACAGAAATTTCTTTGGACAGTCTAGAAAGGGAACCTAACCTCTCCTCGTAACCTTCTCCTACAATCACCCTATCATCCCTATTACAGTCATTGCTGCCAGAATTGAATCAAAGAGTGTGTCTGCTCCTGTGTTCCTTGACAGATCCAGGGAGGGGGTACAGAATAATGTTTGTACTCTAAATTAATATGGCAATAACAAGTATTTAGTTATCCCCCCAACATCCCCTTCCCATTAGTTATTCCTAATTGAGGCCTTTCAGACATTTTAGGAACTGAACATTGGATGAAAGGAGTCAGGGAATCTGGCTTCTAATTTTATCTCTACTGCTCTTTAATCCAGTGGCCTGGGCACATCCCTTACCTTCTTAAGACAAAGAGTTTGTCACTTGTGATATTATGACAAGAATGTGAGCCCCTCAGGGTTCCTATGCTGGTCAAACAAGATAAGGTATGAAAGTCTTTTGAAAACTATTAATCTTAACAAAGTGGCATTTTGAGTTATTTTATTTGATTCACTTATGCAATAAATACTGTAGGGATTTTTTTACGCAAAATATGCACAAAACAAAGGATAGTACTTCCAGCAACACCATAAGTGAGATATCATTCTGTAAAACAGGTACCTACTCACGTGAATACACAGAGGGATGGAGGAAATCTTTCTGGGTTTTCTTTTGCATTCACCTCCAAAGACAGTCACTAAATGTCTTTGTAAGAGCAGCATGGGGAAACCTCAGGAATAAGGGCTCAGTGTGCTCCATAGGTTTCAGAGTCTGTGGAGGCCTTGTTTCAAAGCTCAGGGCAGAAATCATAAGCTGTATCAAGTACCCTGTTTTGTGTCCATCTGAATCATGAATTCTTATAAAGCTCTCTAGGAAAAGTATCAGTTTCAGGGTCACTAGCTCCCATACTATGCCCCTAAACTGTCTTTTATCATCACCTAACTACTTCATGTTGCCCTTAGTGACCCCAAAGAGGGTGGATTTTAAAAATTAGGACCCTCAGTAACCTATGAACCTGGCAGGATGTTGTTGAAGCTATTTGAATTCCTAGAAGAAATATACCCTAGAGATGTCATGAATTTAAACTAATCCAAGGAGTATTAAAATGGTTGTGTGCTGCCCTTTGTCTCACAGGTTACAACTGATGCTGTACAAGCAAGTGGGAATGAAAAACATGAGAAGAATCTAAGACAGTAACTGCAGACCGTTCTTCCTGGAAGTTATTCATTTCAAGAAGCAAGTGATAGTTACTTTCTAGAGATGGTAATAAGCAAATATAGTTTTGTCTGGATTAAATCTATCTTGATGGTTGATTGCTATCCTTGGGACACATTCCAATGAGAAAAGCAAACAAAATCTGTATTGTCTTCATATAAATGTCATCCAGTTGAGCCGATCCACATATATGATAACAAGATTTCTTCATTCACTGAGGGAAATATTTTTCTGCTTATAAGCCAAAGAATCTTGTTTCTACACTAAGATCCTTTTTAAAAATACTACCACATGGGCTACTAGAGGAGCAGGTGTCAATAACACTTAAAAATACAGATGGCTACGACTAGTGGAGTGTGAATGACTGTAGCTGCTGAGGTGAGCCCAGCCCAAGACCCCAGGAGAAAGGAACCCTGGAAATTTTCTATGCCGGATAGCATGCAAATTCCCCATACCAGGAGTTAGGCCATCCCCCAAAAAGACCTTATCCTTTGGCAGTTTGGAAACCTTTGAGCCTCAAGGTACAGGGTGCATGTGTAAGAGCTATAAAAGGAGAACCAGTGCCACAGGATTAGATCATGTAAGGTGATAATTAAGAGCCATATGCCTATCACATAGGACCAACTTCAAAAGGATATGTGAGGTCTAGCCCAGGGAGGCTCAGAACACATGAGATTTGCCCTTGTCCTGCAGTCACTGCTTACCAGACACCTGGGGGCCACTAGCCTGGCATGGCCACTCCAGAGAATTGGTTCTACAGGAAGTTTTGTTCAATAAAAAGATCTCCTGATTGTTGACCCATATTCTATTTTTTACGCAATAATCAAGCAGATTTATTTTGTATTGCCCATGGTAGTATACCCAGAGGTTTTAGAGTCCTCATTTTCTTCCAATCTAACATTGTTACTCAAATATTAAGGTGGCAGCAAGTTCATCAACAGTAGTCCCATAAATATCAATGACCAGGAGTATAAACCCATGAACAATGACTAATTCTCCAAAGGTATCTAATTCATTCTCCCCAAATTTCTGTGAACTAAGGGATCTTCTTTTCAGAGGCATGTAAATGAGAATCTCCTGCCAAGGAATCTAAAACTCTACATTTTATTGGATTTGGATTAGAGTTTCAGATACTGGGATCAAAACCAGAAGAGTTTGTTGAACCCCTACCAATGAAAAAACAGCCAGTTCAGAAGTATGGCAGAATCTTTAAGACATAATTTCTTAAAGATATCAATAGCTAGATTTTTAAAAATGAAGAATCTCATCAAGCAAACACCAAGTAAGACAAAATTCCTATTTGTTGATGCCCCTAGTCTTCACAAGTGACTTCAATCCCAGTCCAACTGTGGCAAGCAGAGCTCTCCAGCAGAAGCTACCCACACCATTCTCAGTACAATTATCTGCCCTCCTGGCCCAAGACCAACAGCCTCCCCTCGACTAAAATGAACTCCTTCTCACCTTGTCATTAAAACTTCACTTAGCCCAAACCCCACTTTTCAAATCACCAGCATAAGACACACCCTAGATCACACTTGAGTTCTTTCAGGGTCATCCTCATCCTACTATGCTCTGTCTGGTTTTCCCTCCCCGTTACGGTTGCACTAGAGCATTCACCTGGGCCAAGGTTAATAAATATATTGCGTGTGGTTCAACACCCTCACTTCTGAGCACAGAACAGACATTGTCCACCATTCTGGACCCTTCCTCAAAGAGCCTGGATGATGCTTCAATGTCCTTCTCCCCCAGGCTGCCATTCAAGGCAGTTCACCTGAGGGCGGGTAGGTGAGAAGGATGATCAGTTAGTAATTGGCCCACCAGTGGATCTTGCACCTCACCTAACCAGTATCTGCCATTCTTCCCGTTCTCTGGCACAAAATGCAATTCAACATGAGTCTGATGGGTGTTCTGTTCTTGCATGGGTTAAATACAGGCCTGCAGCCTCTAACTTTTTGCTCTTAGAAACTGAAAGTATTTTAAAACACCATATATCCCCTTAAACTTTATAAAGTTGAAATCTATATTCTTACTTTGCATAAGTTTAAATAGTTTTAAGAACACATATTTCCAGCATCTTGTAAACATCGACAACTAAAAATTACATTTTTAGTTTAACCAGTGAAGTCTAAGTACCACAACGTATCCGTGATATCTAAAAACTGTAATGATTAAATAATCATCATCATCCACTTAAAAAATACAGAAACAAGCTCCTTAACGTTTTTGAAGAAACTTTTAATTTTAGAATAATTTCAGATTTACAGAAAAATTGCAAAGAAAATACAGAGTTCCTTCCCCTGCTCTTTTCCTGTTGTTTTTCTTCCTTGTCTGGTTTTAACTAGGGATTTTATGTAATCACATTTTACTTTATCATATTGATTATACTTCCTTTTAAAATTTTTCATGGTGTCCCTAGAATGTAGTCCATCTAAATTGAAATCTATTTCAAATAACATTCTATCCACATCACATGTGCTCCAAGGACCTTATAAGAGTATTCCCAATAAGTTGCTGTCATCCCATAGGACATTGCTGTCATTCATTTCACTTATTCATATGTTATGATAACCCAATACACTGATACAATTATTGCTTTAAAAAGTTTTTTTCAATCAATTAAAAAATAAGAAGAAAGATTTTATTTTATACTAATTTATTTCTTCTCCGATGTTATTTCTTCTTTATATAGATCTGAGTCTCCAACCTGTATCATTTTTCTCCTGGCTTTTAACATCTCTTGAAGGAAAAGTCTTCTAGAGATGGATTCCCTCAGTTTTTCTTTGTCCAAAGAAGCCTTTATTTCACTAAATAAAAATTCTAGGTAGGTAATTTTTTTTCTTTCAATACTTCAAGTATTTCATTCTACTCTCTTCTCACTCACATGGCTTCTGATGAGAAATCTGATGTAATTCTTATCCATGTTCCTCTATAAGGAACATTGAATATGATAAGCCTAAAGGTGGTGGATTTTTTGGCATTTATCCTACTTGGCATTCTCTGAGCTTCCCAGATCTATAGTTTCATATATGTCATTAGTTTTAAAACGTACTCAGCTATTATTACTTCAAACATTTCTTCTACTCCATTTTCTTTCCTCTCCTTTGGAATTCCAATATTGCTTATGTTACATCTTTTGAAACAGTCTCACAGTTCTAGGGTGTTTTGTTCTATTTTTTTTCCATTCTTTTTCTTCTTCCTTTGCATTTCAATTTGGGAAGATTCTATTGATCCATTTTAAGTTTACTGATTCTTTCCTTGGATAGTTGATTTTACTTTGAACTCCAACAACATTCTTCATTTCTTTATTTCTAACATCTTCTTTTGATTCTTTCTCATTTCCATCTCTCTGCTTACATTGCCCATCTGTTCTTGCATGTTGTCTACTTTTTCCATTAGAGCTCTTAAGATATCAATCATAGTTATTTTTTGACTCCCTATCTGAAGATCCCAACATCTGTGTCATATTTGAGTTTGGGTCTAATGATTGTTTTGTTTCTTTATGTTGGGGAAAACCTGAGTGTTAGGAAAAATGCTGAGGCAGGGCTTGCATCTCTGATGTAATGTAAAAGAGTCTTGGAACATGTTGGGGGTCCAGGGTCTAAAACTCCTCATGGCCTTTGGAACACCAAGCTCTGTGCCAAAGGGTGGAAGGCTGCCCTGCCACACCACAAACTAAGCCCAGGGCATAAAATCCTTCATGGCTTGGATGGAATCCAGGACCCAGGGCATAAAACCCCCTGTGGCCTCTGGAATGTGTCTAGACTTACTGGTTCCTTGCTTCTAGCACACCCAGGCTCATAAAACGATTGCATCTTAAACTACAAGAACATGTCCCCATTATCTCAAGTAGCAGAATATGTTCCATATGCTTCAGAGGAAATGCTAAACCATCACAGCTATAGCTCATGCACTTGATGCACCACTTCCTTTCAACCCTCACATCCTCACCACCTGCTTCTTTGTTGGATTACCAATAAATAGCTTGGGCTCCCAGAGTTCAGGGCCTTTGCAGCCTCCATACTAGTGTTGGCCCCCTGGTCCCACTTTATGCACTCTTAAACTTGTCTTTTCTCATTCCTTTGACTCCACCAGACTTCGTTGCCCCCATGGCCTGGTGTTGGGCCCCGCTGCCCCAACATCTTTAAAGTGTGTGTGTTTTTTTCCTTACGGTTTGGCATGTCTTGTCATTTTCTGTTGAAGGCAGAACATACTGTATCAGGCAGGAGGAACTGAAGTAAATGAGCCTTCAGTGTGTGTGAGGATTTATGTTCATCTGGCTAGGAGTTGAGCTATATAATTGTTGCTGTAGCTACAGATGCCAGGGGTCTGAAATTCCTCTGGCGGTCTTTGTTTTTGTCTCACTTCTTAACTTTGGGCTCCCTTAAGTACCTCCTTTTCAGACATGGTCTGTATCTTGCAGCAATTTCAGTCATAATCCACTGTTCTAATAATGGAGCCATGTTGGTGTGATGATAAGGTGTGCAGAAGGTAGATTATTCTATATTCTTCCAATCAAAGAATGGATTGGGTACAAAGACTGAATATGAGACCCATCTGTAGCTTGGAGAGTAATCCGCTTTACTCAAAGTCTACTGACTTAAATGCTAATCTCATCTAAAAATACTTTCATGGCAACATCTAAATAATGTTTGACCAAATGTCTGGGTACTCTAGCCTAGACAAGTTTACACATAAAATTAACCATCATAGCATGTGTTCATGTTATATTTGACTGAATCATGATTTATCTCTATGAAAATTAACATTTAAAAGCCAGCAGGCCTTTGGGGCCAAGTTAAGCTGGGTCTGTTTTATTTCCAAAGGCTGGTTGTGCCCCTCCAAAGTCCGTCAGGCCCTCACCATAGGAGCAGCCCTCATCATTCACTGTTGCTGAGCAAAGAACTCTAAGTATTATTTTACAGAGCAGCATCGTGATCTTCACGTATGTATGGTCACCAACAGCAAATATTTTCATAGTTCCTGTACCAAAGAAGCTTTTACAAAATTAATTCAGCAGGCACTCAAAATACTGGTTGAACATCTATTGGACTTAAGTCATTGTAGGAGACACAGGGTCATAAATACCTTAAGGAGCTTAAAACTAGTTGAAGAAACAAGACACAGTGCATCAGTTCAACATAGATTTTTAAGGAGAGGAGTTCAGTTCTGATACTAGGCAGATTTACCTAGAAAAGTCCACTTTAGCTATATTGCTAAAGAAAATGCAGTAAGATGCGCAAGTGATGGTGGTAAAACCTGACAGATGGCAAGAGATTTACCTCTATTTTTAGGATTACAACAAATCTCAAAAGACTAAACCCAATTCTAGCCAGGACAGCCATGAGGTCCTGTTAGATGGTGCTGGTTATTCCCCTTATATTGCACCTAAAACAATGCTAGTCCTCAATCACAGCTTCTCTCTGGAACTTTTAAGCAAGTCTGCTCACCAAGCAACAACTTGACATCTTTTCAAACACTCACATTATAAAAATGCATTCCAGTTTCTCTAGAGATGGCCATTACAGTGACTCATGTGAGAGTTCTTGCCTTATCAATAGAGTTGTGTGTACTTTGGACTTGACTAACAGAAACTCTCTTATGTGGTAAACATAGATATCTTAGCTGGTTGGCAACCAGGAAAAGGAGGTATAAATGATAAATTGCACAGGCATACAGTTCAGCTTCCCTTTAATACAACAGTTTAGACATTGGCTGAAGAAAGTATAGTCTGAAGCTTAAAAAACAGTTAATTATTTTATAGTTGAATTTCATTTTATTGATCTCATTTGGAAATGATTCACATTTTTATACTCACTTAGCTTCATGAAGGTTACGAATCAGTAGAGTACCAATAGAAGGCATTCAAAATGACCACTTTTTGATATCTTCTCCAGACCCTCTTCTTCCTCCCAACTTTCTTAATTGCCCCTGTCATTGATGTTTCCATCTTACTTATCTTTTTGCAGAGACAGGAGTTGTTTTCTAGGGGGAAAGATTTTTGGTGTTGGTTTTGGGTGTTTTTTGTTCCATCATCCTAATAATACCTAGTACTCTTTCCCCATTATCCAGATGACAGGTGTTTTGTTAAAGTGATATATTATAGTTTAACAGTAATCACAAATCTGGCAACCAAGATCCACAACAAGCCCCAAACTGGGGCACAGCAAAAAGAAAGCTTTCTAAAGGCAGTGAACTAAAAGTTGCACAGTTTGCTGGAAAGTCCCTAATCTTACAGTAATCCTAACTTTATATAACAGACTGATTTACCACTCCTGAGCATATTAGAAATAGCAAACTTTAGGGGTGGGGTCGAGGCTGACACACTGTCTTCAGTGAGAGATTATATTGGTCAGGGGAAAATCTATAATGAGCAAACAAATTTTCTCCACAAATGACATCTGGGGTCTTTTATACTGATGAAAATATGCAACACATTTTTAGCCCAATATGTTATCCACTTGGGGCTAAAAAACATGGCTGCCAGCTGGGCACGGTGCCTCATGCCTATAATCCCAGCACTCTGGGAGGCCGAGGTGGGCAGATCACCTGAGGTCAGGAGTTCAAGATCAGCCTGGCTAACATGGTGAAACCCCATTTCTACTAAAAATACAAAAAATTAGCCAGGTGTGGTGGCACACGCCTGTACTCCCAGGTACTCGGGAGACTGAGGCAGGAGAGTCACTTGAACCCGGGTGGTGAAGGCTGCAGTGAGCCAAGATCCTGCCATTGCACTCAAGCTTAGGCAACAAGAGCGAAACTCCATCACACATACACACACACACAAACACACACACACAAGACTGCCACCTTTCCTCTGTTCTTATATACATGTTTTCACTTTTTAATATTTCTAAAATTGAAGTCAGTCTTAGAATTGATGTGTCCCTTTCATGTAATAGTGTGTCTTAAGGAAGTCAGTAATGGTATATTTTATAATCAAATAGAATAAATGAAGTAATTAATATGCAGAAATAGATTGAATTAGATTAACTGTCCTCTGGATTGAGAGCTTTCAAATGTTTTATATAAAATTTCACCCAAAATAAGGCATATTTATTTCTGAGTTTGACTTAATAGGGTAATCTGGAAAATTAGTTATGTCGAGTGCTACATTCCCTGAAGATGTCTGATAAATGAACTAGATACTTAGGCAGATGGAGCTCCCGAAAAAAGAAGCCAACTGTTATCATAAACAGTTGCTACTTTACTTTCTTAGTAGATTTTCTTTTTTTTCTGATTAGCTGGTTTTCTTATTTTCCTGCTTCTTCAAAGACCTGCTACAGTGAAGTTTAGAGACTTCAGATACTTGCAAGTATAATTTTTCAGCTTTCACAGAAAAAGTACATATCTTTCTATTCTTACTTAATAAAGAAAAGTTATAGGCTTGAGCAGACAGTGTTTTTGGCCATTTCTCTTGCTTTATTTTGGTAACAGTTAATTAGCATAGTCGTCAAGCTATCCATCCACAAGTTAAAAAATTAAAACTCCCATTTGAATATTTATTAAAACTCTTTACGTGGCAGGCACTGTGTGCAAAGATAAAGAAGATGCAAGTTCTACTCCCAATGGGCTTATGAGGGTGTTGACATGAAAAGCAGAAGTCTTAGGAAGGATTCACCAACAAGCAAAATAATCCTGTGAAACACACTCTTACAGCCCACCCCAATATCAGACAACTGAGCACACCTCCAAAGACCACCTTGATTTCTTTTTTTTTTTTTTTTTTTTTTTTTTTTGAGACGGAGTCTCACTGTGTCTCCCAGGCTGGAGTGCAGTGGCGCGATCTCGGCTCACTGCAAGCTCCGCCCCCCGGGTTCACGCCATTCTCCCGCCTCAGCCTCCCAAGTAGCTGGGACTACAGGCGCCCGCTACCGCGCCCGGCTAGTTTTTTGTATTTTTAGTAGAGACGGGGTTTCACCATGTTAGCCAGGATAGTCTCGATCTCCTGACCTTGTGATCCACCCGCCTCGGCCTCCCAAAGTGCTGGGATTACAGGCTTGAGCCACCGCGCCCGGCCTAAGACCACCTTGATTTCAATAAACTGAAGCATACTCTCATGGCATCCCAATTTCTAAGACAACCTCAAAAGTATGCAGAGTAGGACAGAACTAAAATAGTTACTGCCGTAACGCTAACCACTTACCAGACACGGGATCTCCGACAGAGGTTTTCAGTACGTGTGAGTGTGAGTTTAAGTGTATGTTCTTTCTTGACTCCACTTCCTTTCCCTTAGTCATTATATGTCTGAAGGAGAGTTACAGCAATAAACTTGAATCCACTCATTAATTTAAGTAAACCGTTCACAATCTTTATTTTTTTAGTAGTAAAAAATTGCTTGTGACATCTCACAAGAGCAATCCACAGTGAACATTAGCCAGATAATTTAGTATAAATTCTACGTATAAAATCAAAATAAGATTTAAGCTTGAAATTCTATTAGAGAAGGTTAAATTTTCAATGTCTTCATTCACCAGGTATAGCATACCCTGAGTGTATGATATGTTTGTCTGCTGGGGCTGCCACGATAAAATACCACAGACTGGGTCGCTTAAACAACAGAACTCTATTTTCTCGTAGTTCTGGAGGTGGGAAGTCCAACATCAAGGTGTTTCTGGGTTGGGTTTCTCCTGATGCCTCTCTTCTTGGCTTGTAGATGGCCACCTTCTCACGGTGTCCTCAAATGGCCGTTTCTCTTGTGTGCGCACATCTATCCCCAGTGTCTCTTCCTCTTCTTAAAAGGACACCAATCCCATTCGATGAGGATCCTACTCTTATGACCTCATTTAACCTTAATTACTTATTTAAAGACCTTATCTTCAAACACAGTCACATTGGGAGTTAGGGCTTCAACACATAATTTTTGTCCATATTTTCCAATTCAGTCCCTAATACATGGTAACCTCCAGGAGTTTATCTATTATTCTTTTAAAATAAGAATCATCTGACCCAGAAATTATCCACAAATAGACTCAAAGAAGAGTAGGTTCCAAACCTATCACGGCATGCCTGGTAGTTCAGCCACTGACTCCTGGCTTCGGCCCTCAGTGAAGCTGCCTTCCCCTCATCAAGGGGATTTCAAACTATCTACAGTTTGCTGCCAGCAGTTTGGTCTGAGCAATCAGGCAAAAGAGAGATGGTGAAGCTAGCAATTTCTTGACTTGCAACAGTACAATTCTCAGGTTAACTTCCTGGCTTTGGGCATCACTTAGTGGTCTGGGATTTCTCCCTCAGAAACAACCACACATCAGGGGCTTCCTTTATCCGGCATTCTCTAATCGAAGACTTTTTGTTTTACTTAACATAACACCTGATCCCAAAGACAGCTACATCTCCCCTCAGTCTTGAAAGTCACCTCAGGGTAAACCTGGTGTGTGGGAGAACTGGATTTCCCCACTCCCTGAACATAGAACCTCGGCCTCTGTCCCTCTGCCTGCTGGAAAGGTTGGTGTGGATTTTCAACACCTCCTTCCCTCTTCCACAAGGAGATACCAGCTTACAGTTCCACTTACCCCACCACTGTTATGAAATCCATAAAAAATTTAGAATATTAAAATAAAAGCTACGAATTTGTGAGTGCTTACTGTGTACCAGGAACTGTACTAAGTACTTTCCTTACATTACTTCATAAATCCTCTCAATAAATGCCTGTAATTACAGAGGGGAGACTTGAGACTCAGTAATGTTAAGTAATTATCCCAGGATCATACATGTAGTAAGTGGCAGGGTTAATATTCTAATTTCCAATGCTCAAGTTTTATCTAATAGTCTATTCCCGCTTGCCTAAGTATAAATTCCCTACCCTCCTTAAGGTATAAGAATGTACCTATATTAGAGAACTAACTTTTTTTTTTTCTTTTTGACAGTCTTGCTCTGTTACTTGGGCTGGCATTCTATGGAGTGATCTCGGCTCACTGCAACCTCTGTCTTCTGGGTTCAAGCAATTCTCCTTCCTCAGCCTCCCAAGAAGCTAGGATTACAGGCATTAGCCACCATGCCCAGCTAATTTTTGTATTTTTAGTAGAGATGGGATTTCACCATGTTGCCCAGGCTGGTCTTGAACTCCTAGCCTCAAGCAATTCACCAACCTTGGCTTCCCAAAGTACTGGTATTATAGACATGAGCCACTGCACCCAGTGAGAGTTACCTACTTTTAGCAAAACGTTATTCTATGAGGAGGAAGAGAGGTTTTGGATGCTGCTTAGTCCTGAATTGTGCACACTAGGTATTCCCAGTGGGCTACAGCCATGCCTCTCTCTGCTTCAAGTTCCACATCTGGAAAATGGACTAATGATACCTGCTTGTCACATTGCAAGGGCCACAAAAATAGAAATGAGATGCCGCATGTGAACGGGGCTTGAGAAAATCAATACAAATATAAATAAACTTATTTATATGAGTCAAATTTCAAAAAAGAACACCATCATACTGTCCTTCATAGTATCACCTTAACAAGACAATGCCAGCCATCTAAGTTCCCTCGCCCCATCAGAATCCTCTAATACACTACATCTAGTATTATTTAATTTTCTACATGCATCCATCTAGAAACATGGGTGAGCCTATAAGTACCTTGATTTGGGAGATTATGTTCATTATTCTTAATATTTCCTGTAGCGCCCTGCATGCTTTTCCACAGTAGGTGTTCAAAAAATATCATGTTGTTGGGTTGATAATAATTATTTATGGCCAGAGAGCTGGCATTAACTGGTAGCCATTTAAAATAAGAGATTAAAGTTCTTTCACAATTAACTGAATGTTTACTAATTGTATCTTTAACCAAACTACTTGAATGTGTTTGGGCCTACAAGGACACATGTTTGCGACTGTGCTGATTCAATTAGTAACCCTGGCAGGTTCTACCCATAACATGGCTTAATGGACTCCACCATTTATATCCTACTCATGCTCCATTCTGAAGGCAGAGGAGAAACCTTGGGAGAGATGAGGGAGTCTTTGGATTCTTCAATCTCAAAGTAAATACAAAACATTTGCCTCCCTATATAATTTGTCATGGACAGATCCTCAGCAAAATTACTGAAATTACAAGGAGCCACAAGTAGAAATTGATAACTGTCAGGGTGCTTGACAGCTGTGTATACAGCTATCTGGTATATAAATGTATACTATATACCAGGTATATAGATGTATCTGGTATATAGATGTATACAAGGTGTATACAGGAACACCTTCACCAGGAAGACTCTGCTTGCTGGATTTCCTCTATAAAATCAGATTTTATTTTCACTTCAAATCATTCTCTCCAGAGAAAATATCTATTCATCCCACCAGGCACTTTGACACAGGAGCTCCATTCTGAGAGAAATGTATGTTGACAGCAGAACAGCAGTAGAAGCTGTCTCATAGGATCCCATCAAAGAGGCTCTTGGCAAGCCTCTGTTTTGAGATTCACATTAACTCAAGGCCTGTTCCATGGTCTCTTACATGAAAAAGTAAACCAGAAAAAAGAAGGGAAAAAAAGACAATAAGTCTTGTTCTGAGTTAGTAAAATAGTAAGAAAAAAAAACACAGTAGGAGTAGAGCTGGAGAAATAGAGTCTCTTGGTTCCTTGGGTCCATAATATTTTGAGAGGAATAATTTAAACTGTGATGATTGGAAACTTTGCCAGTTGAAATTAAGCACCACTCTGCTCCTTTCACTACATATATCCTCCAATTCAATCTTCTGCTATAAGCAAGCAAAACTCACGAATATGAGGTCTATAAGGCTAAAAAGATCCTATTTGTGTAGCCAAGTGGCTAATGATCTACCAAAGGTTCATGCTCCCTCTTCTATAGTGTAGACTTGTTGCTGGGAGAATTGGCTGCCCAAATGAGGGCTACATTCCCAACCCCCTTGTACTGAGGTGAGGGCACGGGACTAATTCTTGAGTGGAAGTGATGTATGTCACTTCGGGACCAAGAACCTTATCTCTCTCTTCCATCCCATTCCCCAGCAGAAGGCAGGGACTTTGGAGGCTGTAGCAGAAAACAGTGCCACAAAACAGAGAGCCTGAGTCCCCAAATCACCAGCTGGAAGGCCACCCACCAGGAACATGAAAGCAAGAAGTAAACATCAATAATGCTAAGCCACTGGCATCTGGTGTTTGCTAAGGTAGCTTGCAATACCCTAGCTAACCCAATTTGCTATTATGGTTTCCTTTCCACTTTACAGCTTTTAATTTTGATGTGGTTTTTAATGGGTCTATTCCTCTATAACTAACAATTAATTATCTGATCTATTCCTGGATTTTATGTACTGTGAAGATTGCCAAGGATCTGTCCCTCTGGCTTACTGAAATAGTTATCTATCTATTATTTTCTCCACTTATCTGTAACAGCTTGGCTTATCACACCAAACTACCATAGGTTGGTGCAAAAGTGATTGCAGTTTTTGCCATTACTCTTAATGCAGAATAGCAGTAGAGGCTGTCTCATATGACGCCATCGAAAGGTTTTTGATTACTAAAAGTAATGGCAAAAACCGCAATAACTTTTGATGGAAGTGATTAGAATAGAGTTGTAGTCTAGTATACACAGATGTAAGTTTGAATGCTGATTCTGGGTAACTGGACAAGTTACTTGCTTTCATCAAGGTTCAGTTTTCTCATTTGTAAAAGGACAATAACATTTTACTCTGCTTTGACATTTCATTCTCTCTAGTCTCAAAATGTCAATAAATAACTTTTCACTGAGTCCCAAACAATTTTATATATGTCTCTCTCTTCGCACTTTGAATCACTGCCCCAACAGACCTGGCAATAATTCCAGTATTACAGATCTTATTTTGCATAGAAGATAAGCAGTTCATCCAGAAGCAGCCACAATGTGATGGGATGTAGGGCTGTTTATCTTGACAATCCTCCCTGCCCCCGCTTGGATTACATTATGCACAATTCGATGTGGCTTCTGGTTTGTCACGTATGATTAATCACACTGATATCTACTATGCCCATTTCATTAAATCCTTCCCACTGAAGCAGGACACCCATATATACCCAAAGTGTGTTTTCCTCTGCCTTATTCTGGCAGATAGGGAAATAGGGTTAAGGTTTTACCTTCATTGGTAAAGTTACCCTCAAATCAAAACAAAATGCTGAAACCATCAGTTAAATATGAGCCAATCTTATAAAGAACTTAAAAAGTTTAGTTTTCAGGAGGCAATTTCCAGAGAGTAGGTTCAACAATAGGAATTTCCTTGTGCCCAAAATGGGGTGGGGCAGTATAAAGTATGCTGATTAATTGTCTTAAAATTTAAAAATTCCAACTTCTAGTAACTAGCTGAAGCGCTCCAGGTTGACCATTTAACTCATGGAAGCACTTAGAGAATATTGCCAGGTCCAGATAGCATCCTGCCCAACTATCTCATTTGAAACGTAAGAAAATTGAGGGCCCAGGAGATTACATGACTTGCTCAGGTCACTGAAAGAATATACTGATTTACCATGTGGCTCCCACAAGAGTCCCGCCTGCCAGTGCTATGTCACTCTGGTATCCAAAGTTCACTGTCTAAGCTGCTCTTCTCTTCTGTCTGCACTGTCTTCCTTCAGAGGTAACACAGCTTATGCTTAAGAGTGTTAGGGACATGCAGCTCTGATTTGAGCTGAATGACCTGGAGATTTTAGGTGACCCTCTCTGAAGTTCCATGTCCTCACAAGTAAAATGGGATTAACAACAGCACCTCAGTCAAAGGGCAATGGTGAGGACCAGCAGAGCTTCTGTCCTGGCACTTCATGTGACCTCAGCAAGGGTCTACTTTTTCTCCCCCCGCTTTCTTTTTTTTTTTTTTTTTTTTTTTTTGAGATGGAGTCTTGCTCTGTCTCCCAGGCTGGAGTGCAGTGGCGCGATCTCAGCTCACTGCAACCTCTGCCTCCCGGGTTCAAGTGATTTTCCTGCCTCAGCCTCCTGAGTAGCTTGGACTACAGGTGTGCACCACCACGCCAAGCTAATTTTCATATTTTTAGTAGAGACGATGTTTCACCATATTGGCCAGGATGGTCTTGATCTCTTGACCTCATGATCTGCCTGCCAGGGCCTCCCAAAGAGATGGGATTACAGGTGTGAACCACTGAGCCCAGCCCCTTTTTCTCCCTTTATGGCATCCAGGCAGACAGTCTGTAACAGTGGGGCAAGCTCCTTCTGACTCATCTATTTCTTTGATCATTATTGTTCGTTTTGTTTTTTTGTTTTGTTTTTTTGATGCTACAACTCAGATATATCTGGAAGCATTCCTAGGCAAACAGGCAGACGAGCCCTGTTCACAGTAAGAAAAAAGCCTTCTTTAGATAGTTTACACAGAAGCAAATTTCAGGACAGCCTGAAATTATTCATGTCTCCTGCAGCCACCAAGGGCAACAACAAAAACAAAAAAAAATCAGAATGAGTCAATCAGCAAAAACTCAAATTAAAATCTAGCTCACTTGTTTTCCAAAAATAAAATACTCAACACAAACTAAAATTCCTAACTTTCATCACAAGTGTAAGTCTTTCAAAGTATTCATAGACATAGAATTGAACACAAAATTGGTCAAAATCATGGGCAGATAAACAGGAGGACCAATTTATATTTGTACAGGTCTCAGCTACCTGCTTATAAATTGGGATGCTTCCATATGCAGAAGAGATTTTTCACCTTGAGTATGTACATATTCTTCCTAACAAGGCTGCCTCATTTCTCTACAAAGAGACCATAATCTAAACATATGCAAACACCAGGGGTGAAATTGACTGACAATGAGCAACAAAAATAGGAACATTCCTTAATTATTATTTTTAAAGAGGTAAAAATCATTGCTCTGTATTAAAACCACAGTGGCATTCAAATAGAAGTTTTAAAATACTTATGATTTTCGCCAGTCTTATATTTCATACTAGATAGCCAAGTCAGTCAAACTGATATAAATGTAAAGAAGGTTTATACAACCCCACATTGGCATTTCAAGCATAAGAAAAATGCATCAGTTTTCCACTGGTTCTTCCTACCGTGGGCATTAGCCAGCTTGTGGCTATCAGGCACAAATATAAACCCTTTTGCTGTAACCCTGGCATCACCCAATTCCCTCATTCAATAGTTTCTATGTAGTCCTTGAAAACAGTGGCAGATGAGATCCCAGTAGAGTCTGGATTATCTAAACCTGTAGAGGATGGAACAAACCTCCTCCCCCTCACTGATGCCTTGGGTTCTCACAGTCAAAATACACAGCAAGCGACAATAGGAAGTGACTCAGCATTTGAAAACTGTGTCATCACTGGCAAATTTAGTTTGCTTCTCTGTAGGATATAACAAGAGAATTATTTCTTTTTTGTGTATATCAACAGTGTCATTTTAAAAAAATGGGAAACACTGGCCATAGTAGCACAGTTTTTGTGCAGCATTGCATACACTGGTGTTCTCTTCCTGAGTAGCTTAGCAAAAATGCATTTTCTCAGCAATTTCTTTCCAGATGTGGCTTTGGTATTGCTGGGTGGAATGGGGTCAGGAGGGTGTTAAAAGACAAGCAGGTAGAAAATATCATCTGTTGTGAAGCCACTAAGCAGCAACCAGGATCTGATCTGCTTTATATTTTTTAACAAGTTGCCATCCAAAGGCTAAATGACTCTGAAAATCAAGTGGGTTTTATTCAAAACATAGTTTCCAGCCACAAATCTCCAGTGTGACACATATGGAATGTTGAATGTGCCAGTGAGCAGTTGGCTTTCCATTCACCAGGAGTTCTAAACCTTAAATATACTGAAGTGATTAAATGAAATGCTTCTTCTGGCTTAAAAATTATTTTACAGCTAACATTACATAAAAAATGTTTTTTTCATCCAAACATCTGCAGAGTTAATTACCTTTCATTCATGCTAGTGCCAAGTTAAGTGACACAGAAAGAAATACTTGACCTCAGTTTCCACTTCCAAGCATGTGCCTCTTTCCAGAACTCATCAATTGACCCTAATCAGCCACCAACCAACACCCATAATGGTCTTCTTCAAAAATTACAATCCTATTTAGACATGTTTCTGCCTTTATAAACACTTGCTTCAAGCCCAGAGGTGCATCTGACATTATGTGGTCAAAATATTCCTAAGTAACTGTCTGTAAACTGATGATTTTTGTAAATTGAGCAATTCAAATTGCAGTTGAGATTACTCTATTTACAGACACTCTATGACTAATTCTTTTGCAAAGTTGCCTTTTGCAATCTGAACATCCAGCCTTGATTTATCTGTCTTGTAATTTCCAATCTTCATATATCAAACATATCTAAAAACTGCCTACCACAGTGCCTGTCGAACAGCAGTCATTCAATAAATGTTCCGGTTTAACGATCTTGCTGCAGTTCAGGAAATCTGCAAAATAATTTACTATATATCATAGTGCACCCAGACAAAATTCATAAAACCGGGTACTATGTACACATTTATTACTTTGGAATGAGTTAGGCATATTAGATGACTTTCCAAGGAATTTTGGAATTCTAGAGAACTCTCTGGATTGGTTAATCAGCAAAGAAATCTTCCCCTGGATCCCCCTCATACCCTGGAGCTCTGGAAGGATATTCTGAAGTGTATGCTATACAGATAATTGTAAGGAATAAATTTCCAGACCTTGACTTCTATGTGTAGATTTTCTCAGAACTTTCTACGGCTTTCTACTTTCTACAGCTGAGGCTTCCTGACACTTCTTCCTATCACCCCTTGCCCCAGTACAAAAATCTCAGGAGTGATGAACAAAAACCAACACAAAATAAGAGTCCCGAAAGCCTAATCAAAGAGCCATAATCATCACCTCCCTCCATTTTATTATGAGATGTATTGCTAGTTTTACAATTTACATGTAACAATCATTTACAAAAAAATATAATTCATTCGCATAATTGTGGTCAATCCGTTTTTTGTTTTTTCTTTTTTATTGTTTTTTGTTTGTTTGTTTTGTTTTTTGAGACACAGTCTCTGTTGCCCAAGCTGGAATGCAGTGGCACAATCTCGGCTCACTGCAGCCTCTGCCTCTCAGGTTCAAGTGATTCTCCTGCCTCAACCCCCCAAGTAGCTAGGATTACAGGTGTGCACAACTACGCCCAGCTAATTTTTGTAGTTTTTAGTAGAGACAAGGTTTCACTATGATGGCAGGCTGTTCTTAAACTCCCGGCCTCAAGTGATCCACCCACTTCGGGCTCCCAAAGTGCTGGAATTACAGGCATGAGCCACAGTACCAGTCCTAATTTTGGTCAATTGGATGCTAACAATAATTATAAAGATAATTCAATCCAGAAGAAAAGAAATTAATACTAAGACTATGGTGACAGGAAATTGAAAATAAATAGAGTTAGATTAATATTCCTGTTGTTTGAGGATATCATTATAGGGTGATCAATAAGAGATTTTCAAACAGACTAGAATGAAAATAAAGTTTCCAATTGTTTAAAGAAGAACTTGTCCCTATTATGTTTTTTAAGGAGGAGAATAGGTGTCAAATCAAATAAAATATTCCATTGCATACACTTTAAGGAATTATGTAAAAGTTCCATTTTAAATTATCAATATAAAGAATGCACTAGAAACAATGTAATTTTCCACTTGCTAATTTTTTTTTGTTTTTTTTTTTTTGAGACAGTCTTACTTTGTCACCCAGGCTGGAGTGCAATGGCACTATCTTGGCTCACTGTAACCTCTGCCTACCGGGTTCAAGCAATTCTCCTGCCTCAGCCTCCCACGTAGCTGGGATTACAAGCACCCACCACCATGCCCAACTATTCTTTTTTTTTTTTTTTTTTTTTAGTAGAGACAAACTCCATCTTTGCCATGTTGGCCAGCCTGGTCTTGAACCCCTGACCTCAGGTGATCCACCCACCTTGGCCTCCCAAAGTGCTGGGATGACAGGTGTGAGCCACCGCGCCTGGCCTCGGCTTGCTAAAATTAAAATTGTGACTTTACAACGAAGAAAACTGAAGGGCACTATTTTAACCCAGTGATGAAAATGAAAAGCCCAACGATGGGACAACTGACATCCTGTGCCTCCCCGTGTGTTAGACAGAGAAAGACACATGATTTCTGTGATGTTCCTGCCAAAGATGCAGAGTCTGAATTTAATCATGAGGCAATTTCTGACAAACCAAAGTTGAGGGATATTCTACAAAATAACTAGTCTTGACTCTTCAAATTACCAAGCTCATGAAAACAAAGAAAGGTGAAAAGGAGAGGGGAGGATATTGTGTATAGAGACAAGTGGTGAAATTTTAATACAACTGTAAAGTAGATAACAGTATTTTATTATTGTACAGTGATTATGTTAAGAAATGCATGCTGAAATATTTAAGAGTAAGAGAGTACTTCTTAAACGGCAGGAAAAAATAGATAATGATGAAACAAAACTGGTAAAATATGAACAATTAAAATATCTGGGTGAAGAGTGTATTGGAGGAGTTCTTTGTTCCACTCTTGCAATTCTTCATGAGTTTGCAATTATTTCAAAATAAAAGTAAGTAAAAGAAATAAAACCTATATGTCTAATAAGACATGGGAGTGACTACATAATTTCCCAAAATCTAACAGGTATATCAGTCAAAGTGCTGCAAAATGCTGCAAATTCTGGATTGTTTCTCTTATTCTCTCCAGGATCTTTGTCAATCATGCAGTTTCTACTCTCCTGAGTGCCTCCTGTTCATGCATTTCCCAGCAGCAAGATCTGTGTGTTCAATTTCATTATCTCCTCTCTCAATTTGGTCTAACAAATTGACACGTTCTGTCTGCCACCCTCTAAATAAATAGTAAAGAAAATGTCACTTTCTGTTTGATAAGCATGAACTGCTTTGCCTGGAGAAGCAATGAATTAATTAAGTTTAAAGATGAATGAGCTACAATTAATCTAGCTTAGTTTATATTGTCAGCATATGGAGAAAAAAGAAAAACCTTCCAGTAGAAAACAAACAAAATGTATCTACTATTAAATCACTCTTATATGTATATGTGTATGTATATGTGTATATATATATGTGTGTGTATATATATACACACACAGGCTATTATATATTATATACAGTATGCACACATATATTTACACACATAAATACATATATAAAATTGAATTCAGAGTATATGTATAAAGTTATTCTGAACATATCTGGTAAAATATATAAAGTATAATTGAAATTTCTCTGTAAAAGGAATGAAGTCTAAATGCATATTTCACATTTATTTTATATGTAGTATCAGAGTGTGTGAGATACACTCCCTCATTTATTCCCACTCTGTTCCTCTGAGGAAAAGAGGAAATGATCCCATTTGACAGATAAGAACACTGGGGTAACATGAGACACAGGTAAAGAGATGGGTCGATTAGACTGAGAAATTAGCCTGCCCAGTTGCCTGTCTATAGTTCTATACCGGATCATGCTGGGATCTGCTAGAATTTCTCCCTTCCCCCACACAGATAGATGTCTACAAACATATATATGTATGTGTAACATTCCATACTATACATTGTGTTACACGAACATACACACGTAAATATATAAACACATATCATTTCACCCAAACTAAGGCAAAAACCAACACCAATAAAAATATCTCCAGAAACCATTTTTTTAATGTTCTTATCAATGAAAGGAGCTAATGAATTGAAGAGGAAAGTTGTTATTCGCTAAAATAAATCCTGACTCAGGTTGCTGAGATGATCCTTAAGCCAGAGAGTTCAAATTTCCAGCCTCAGAGACAAAACTTATAGCTAGTGATCTCTGTAAAATCTAGAGTAAATGGCAAAAGAAAACTGATGGTATACTGTCATCGGTCTATAATGCCGACAGTTTCATAATTAAAAATCAAACTCTGGTTTCTAAATGTTCAAGAAACTTTTAGTATCTTTTCTCCAATAGTACAAAAATGAAGAAATACTTTGTTCCCACTGATCTCTCGGGCCTCTTTCTGAAAGCAAACCAGTACCAATGAGAGGAACCCAGATAGCATTTCAAAGTACTGCTACTGCTAAGACCTCTTCACCTTAGAAGCACCTAAGTGCTAACATCTTCCAAAACAAGTTCACCATGACTGTTCAGTGCCAGCCCTGGAGTCTGCAGAGAAGTGAGTCCTTCAGTAATACTTGCAACAGTTAAAAACCAGTTTGGCATATGTCAGACTGTCAAGACAGAAAACAGAGTCTGCAATGAACATGCTTATGGCCCATACTTTCCATCCAAAGAGAAGTGAGTCATTTCTGCTTCAACTGCTTTCCCTACAGGCCTAGAAAAATGGAAGGACTGGGCAGGAGGGGTCAGAGGAAGGATAGAAGAGGCATAGAATTGGAACTAAAACTGTGTAGCCTTAAAGTGCTCTGGTCTGAAAATCTAGAGAAGCCTTCAGCAGGAGAAAGGGGAAGAGGATGTGGTTATCTTCAGTGTGTCATAGGAGGGAAGATGGCTAACAGAAATGAAATGGACACAGAATGTCACCAAAGCAGCATGAAGGTTTCAGATCCCCTGGGATAGGTCTTAGCCAAATAATTCCATTCTTGCACATTAGAGTTTGACATCTAAGGCTTCTCCACTCTTTTTTCCAGTCAAGACCTACACAAATGAATTAGGGCTTGCTAGATGAGAAGCAAGCAGGAATAATACAAGAACCAAGACAGGCCACAAGCAGGACATGAACACATCAAAAGGCTTCTGAAAAGACAGGTCTACCTAGCCCGTGACCAGGTCAACTCCCTCATTAAGTTTAGCCCCTTTAAAAAATATACCTTGTTTATGGTGCCTTTGGCTTCTCCCTTTTCCTTCTAATTAAAAGCAATTTTTGTTAACTTCTTACTACAAAAGCAATGCTTTAGAAAAATTAGAAAACACACATTTTTCCAAAGCCAGATGCTTATCATAAAGATAAACATCATTAATAAAAATAAAATAACTCCCTACATGTATTGACCAATTATCATATGCCAGGCACTCTACTAAGTATTTTACATATATTATCTTATTCAATCCTCACAGTAAATCTTATTTTAAAAAAGGTGGGAAATTCATTTTACAGATGTTTAACACCAAATGCTATGCTGAAACACTAGGTTATTTTGCTCAGCAAATATATGCTTGTTTGTTTATATACTTAAACATTTATTTAGGGATGAAATGATTTTTGTCTTAAAATTTGAAGTCTTCCCACTCAGAAGCATGGACTATTTCCCAATTTATTCAGAGTCTTTATGTCCCACACTAAAAGACTACAATGTTCTTCATACAACTTCTGTCCATATCTTGCTGAGTTATTCTTAGAACTATATTCGTGATGCAATTATGACTGGTATTCTTTTTCTCCCAATCACATTATTGCTTGTATATTTATTCCGAATTTCCTGTAATTTTGAGAGTAATCTGTTACATTTTAGAAGAAAACCAAAAAAGATTTTCTTATAAGGATTAAAAGTTGAGGGCAGAGGGAGGAACAACTAGAAGTGAATTTGAATTGGTTTCCTTGCAAGAGACAGAAATAAACACACAGAGTGCAGTAAACATCAATCAGCACCTACTTATTAACTCAGTCTGGCATTGAATTAGGCTAGAGAGGGTTATGAAAGAATTTTATAACCACTGACCTTGACCTGAAAGAGTTTTACAAAATGGTTGGGAGGCTGGGAGTCAATGTATGAAAATCTGTTAGCACTTACGGAGTTAGTAAATGCTAAATCATGCAGTATGACTTTATCTGTGTTAGGTGTTAAGAAAAAAGTGTCTAGAGAACGGAAGTGGTGGGGAAATAGCCCACCAAAACAAACGAGCTTACATATCATTCAGTCAGTGGACGATTTGCAAATAAGAAGCCAATATAAACACAGATGTTTTAATATGAAACCAGAATGATCTTTTTATGCTGAGCCCCAATATCTACTAAATTCTAATACTGTAATTTCTCAAATAGTGAAAACAACCAACAATACAGAAAAGTCTTGGGCAGAGGGAGGAAAAGGGACAACACACCTATGAAATGGCTTCTCAAAGTTTCAATAGCACGTGTTTCTAAGATATGGGAAAGCCAAAAACGCATGGGTAGCCTTCTTCGTTTAGAAGTATTCAATGGTTCTAGATACAAATCTCCTTTCTTTGGTTAAGAATTTATTGTAGCTTCACCTTTCCTTAAAAATGAAAATTGTGATTGTTGGGTAAACAACTTGTAAAACTATTTTCACTGACACTTATTAAGTATCTTTGCTGCCTGCATTGAATTTCTATTTAGTCACTTCCCTCAACATGTAGATCAAACTGATCCTTGGAGAACATGGGGGAAAGACTGTAAAGCATTCCATCTCCACTGAGGAGGAAAATATCCTAGTCACATGAGCTGTATAGCATAATGTTTGTTTTCCATGTTGATCTGCAAAAGAGAAAGATGACAGAAAGAGCGCCGGGTGAGGTGGCTCATGCCTGTAATCCCAGCACTTCAGGAGGCTGAGGTGGGCAGATCGCCTGAAGTCAGGAGTTTGAGACAAGCCTGACTAACATGATGAAACACTGTCTCTACTAAAAATACAAAATTAGCCAGGAGTGGTGGCACATGCCTCTAATCCCAGCTACTCCAGAGGCCGAGGTAGCGGAATCGCTTGAACCTGGGAAGCAGAGGTTGCAGTAAGCCAAGATCGTGCCACTACACTCCAGCCTGGGCCAACATCAGCAAAACTCTGTTTCAATAAATAAAAAATAAAAATAGAGAAAGACGACAGAAAGCAGAATCAGAGGAAATGTATCACTGTTGAACATCTCCTATATGCCTTGCACTCAGCTCAACACTTTGCAGGGTCTCCCTTACAGTGACCTTCTGTGATAGGTATATTACCCTTATTTTATAACTTGAAAACTGAGGCTTAGGGGTATCATCTACACAGGCCTGGGAACTGAAAGCTACAGTTCCAATACCACCAGCTTTGCTGCTTGCTAGCTGTGTGATCTTGAGTGAGTTATTTAATCATGCTGCAGCTCAGTTTCCTCATCAATCAAATGATGGGAGTCTTTGAGGATTGCGCTGAGGATGATATAAATAAAGCACTTAGCACAGTGCTTGGCATGTAGCAAGAATCGAACAGATGGCAGCCCTCACTATTATGGCCTGCACTGATTCTTCAGTCTGCATCCACACCCACTCTGGGTCATCCTACCACCTGCCCTGCCCTGCCCTGCTGTATGACTTGAGGCTTCCTCCTAAAGAGGCATTGCCAGAGCTTCCTCATAGGCAGGCTTCTGGGTGAACCTAGCCATTGGGAAGCACTAACAACAAGAGATCAGAGCTCAGGAGGAGAGGAGCTGAGGTATTTCTTCCCCACTCCCTTCTTCCTCTGAGGTATGTTTTCTCATAGTGACTGTCCCTCTGTGTCTCCAGCTTCCAACAGGAGATCCCTCTCTCATAGCTCCTCTTCCCACTGGTTTCCTATAGTGCTAATTCCTCTCCTTGCACCTGCAGGACTAAGGATGGTAATAACTGCCCACTGTAACTAGTGTCAGTGTCCCACACTCTTTGGTAATTGCGTTGCCTGCTCCCATGTTTGTAAGCAGTGCTTTCATCAAAATCTCTTGGACCACCTGAGTTGGAGTCTGCTTCTTGCCTAACCCTGGCTGATATCCAAACTCAAAAATCATTACTTGTAAATGAAGGACCCAGCCACTACTATGCTCTATGGCCAATGCTTTACAAATCACTTATTTGCCAATAATAATTTAAACTGTACTGGTAGTATACAACCAAGTATTATTAAATAACCATTCTTAAAAGGGAATAGAACATTGTTAAAATATAGCTGGCAATGGCTGAGAAATGCATTTGGTGATTTATTCGGATGATATTTAAAACGTTCAATATCTCATTCCAAAGGCTGCACCCCAATTACACAGGTTGCAAACCCAATCCTGCAAGTAGCACCAACTATAATCCCACTTTCTTTCTGAGAAATGTCAACCTGACTTTATCCTGAGAAAATAGAAGACCAAAACTCTTCACAGAATCTTAGAGAAAGTCTCCCAAAGTATAGCCAGCAGAGTTTTTCTCAGTCCTTCTGAAACTGCTAATCACAAACTACACGCCATAAAATAATCACTGTCAAAATACCGCCAGAGCCATTCTGCAAACCATCATTTTTAGCCATGTTCAGTTAGGTCTTGACAGAAGCCACTTTAGCAGGTCTCATTTTTTTCCCTCACAATTCCAAGTATAATGACTAATCAATCCACAGGGCATGAATAAGCATGTAATTACTCAGTTAAAGGGTAATTATATGGGCATTTATTTGTACCCTCCAAGCTCAAGGGATATTGGATGCATTATCCAAAGGGGGCATACTATACGTTTTCAAAGACTCAAATTTGTGTTTGCTTCAGTGTTTCCTTTTTGCTGTTCCTGTGACTCTTCTTTTTAACAGCTTTGTTTCAGTACACAGTTTTGCTGTGTGAAGCTCAGGCACATGAGATGAAACATTGAGAATAATGAGCCACAGTGTTTCACATGACTGTGTAATCAGTTTGACGGTATGAAGCAATCTTATAAGTGACCCTCACATTACTAGTGAATACATTGCAAATTTCCCATTTGGGGATGGAACAATAAAGCAGTGGTCTTGACAATTGCAGGTCATCAAGAAACTTCAAGCTGGCAAAGCAGGCACAGAGTATGGGCACTGAGAGCCTGGCAGCTTGCCACTTTCAATAATTATATTCTACCAGTCTTCACTTCCAGCTGCAATGTAAGCTGGATACAGAACTTTTACCTACTTCCTGCTCTGAATCCTGCACCACACAGCCACACAGCTGTAGAGTTTTGGCCCAGATGCTGGGGCATTCCACTGTAGATTAAGTGATGGCTTATAATAGCTTTTCCTATGAGAGAGAAGGTACCCTAAGAATTTGTTGAAGTCATGTGGGCCCATGAAGAAAAAGGCAGCCTCAGCCACACTTCCTTGTCATTTGGGCTTCTTTGTAAGTACATTCTATTCATCTAAGCCTATTCAGCCTTTGTGTCAGGATGTCTCTGTATTTACATTCACCTTTGCAGTCTTTAACCCCTATTTAGCTCTCTGGTTCTTACCCAGGACATGGTAGACAGAAAATAAATATTTGATAAATGAGTGAGTAAATAAACAAATAAATGGATTAGAAGATGAATGAATGAATGAGTTCCCCAAATGTCCCAAAACATAGCTAATTTTCCCATCTAATTAATAGCTACCCTCATTGCTCCAAAGCAAATGTTATGGGCATCCTGCACCCATCAAACCCTCCCTGGTTTACACACATCCTGAGAACTCAGTCTGTGGCTCCATTTGGCACCCCTGGTGCCTCAACCAGAGCAACGAGCTTGGGCCCTGCCTTGCCCCTACCCCAGCTGCTACATCAGTTTTCTATGAATTCATTTAAAAAGACACACCATAGGACTCCATCCCTGCCCTCACAGAGCATCCCTTCTTTTCTATTTTTGCATTGCCCAAGCCAGGCCCACTGCAATCAGCCACTGCAGAAAGAGCTATAACTGGCATGCAGTAATTGCTCAATGAATGTGCACTACCATCAGTATGAACAATTTAACAAACAACGTACCCCCATCTGAGTGCTGTATGAGAAACTTAAGATGCCCCTGTCAACTTTTACGCATGAGTTTTTCACAGAAATTACTTGAATTTGGAAAGATTAGTAGACAAAGTTAAGCAATGATTCCAAGTCAAAACACAAGGAAGAAAACACGAAGAACAAATTTGGTATGGAGATGTCAAGAAAATCATGGAATTGCCTCCATTTGGAAGGAAAATATAGAGCATGGAGTTCAGCCCTCTTCCTTTCTAATGATAAAGAAATTCAGGCCCACAGAGGGAAAGCTCCTAAGCTCCCAAGCAAAAGCCACAGAGCTAGTTAAAAGCAGAGTCCAGGCCATGCATTTGGCTTCTGATTCCCTAGACTGGCAAAGAAGGTTGGCAGAGGAAGAACAGATGACCAAGACCAAAGTGAAATTAGACTGAATCACATCATGGCAAAAGGGGGAACGAGAAAATGTAACCAGGCTTCTCACACTGATGTTCCCCTCCTGACAGTTCTTTCTGCAAAGCAGTCCCTTCTCTGATGAGGATGTGTGTCCAGCAGTTCAGGATTTCTCAAAGTGCATGTGATATCTCTCTGTTATGGGCTGAATTATATCTCTTTGACATCTGTATTTTGTAGTCCCAACCCCCTGTACCTCAGAATGTAACCAAATTTGGAGATAAGGGCTTTATAAAAAATGTTAAGTTAAAACTAGATCATGAGGATGAGGTTCTAATCCAGTGTTGCTGGTGACCTTATAAGAAGAGGAAGACAGCGGTGGTGTGCATGTGCAGTGGGGTGACCTTGTGAAGAGGCGGCCAGAGGATGGCCATCTGCAAGCCAAGGAGAGAACCCTCAACAGAACCAACCCCTCTGGCACCTTGGTCTTGGACTGCCAGCCTCCATAACTGTGAGAAAATAACTTATCACTGTCTAAGCCACCCAGCCTGTGGTACTTTGTTTATGGCAGCCCTAGCTGACTAATTCGTCTTCAGATACTCCACTTCACAAGGCTCCAATACTACAGAACTATGGAGATGAGGAAGGAGACACTCGAAGCAAAAACATGGGCCCAGGACCATATTGGAACCAAAATTCTTCCTCCAGCTCAGCACTGCTGCTCCCTTCTATGGGCTGTGTGACTAAGTAGAAGTCCCTTTCTCTCCCTAGGTCCTGGTGTCCTCCTCTGTGGAATGGGGGGATGCTGTGGACAGAATTCGCCTTGACTACCTCATAGGCTTGTTTTGAGAACCAAATGAAATGATAATCCTCAGAAAGTACTACCAAACTGTAAAGTCTGGGTAATTCTTATCGTCATTGTCATGTGCAGGAGAAGTGCAGCTACAATTCTGAGGGCTCGGTTCCAGAATATTTTAGAAAAAGTAATGAGATTCTCTAGTTTTGTACAAGATGGCATAGACTCTTTTCCCTGCTAAGTATGACCCAAAACCCTGGATATAACACAACAAACAATCATAAGCAGATTCTGAAAGGCGAAAGAAGAACACAGACTCGCTGGGGACCTCAAATGTCAAGGAGCAGCACAGCAACCCAGCATCTCCCAACCACCGACCCAGAGGCAGAAGATGTCCCAGGTAGGTGCTTCTTCCCCTGTGGGAGGCACCAGGAAAGACTGAGCAGAACCACAGCCAGCACCAGGCAGCCAGAGGAAGCACTCTCTGCCCCGCATGAGCCTGGCATCTTCTGCCTCCAAATTTGGTGGTGCCAGGCCAACCCACAGAAGCACATTTCACCCTCACAGGCAGAGCAAGCAGGAACTGAGTGACAGCCCCACCAGCACTGGGCAGCCCAAGCCAGAGAAAATAGTTTCTGCTCCTGCAGGCTTAGCATCTCTCATCCTCTACCCAGTGGTACCAGATATAAAGAAGAACCAAATGGAAATTATGAAACTTAAAACTTCAAGAACTGAAATAAATAAAAAATTCACTAGAAGGGCTCAGTAGACAAATATATATGACAGAGGGAAAAAAAAAATAAATGAACTTGAAGACAGAGCAATAGAGAGAGACACCTGTGGGACAGAAACAAAAGACCCAACAGTCATATCATTGGAATCTTAGATGGAGAAAAGGAAGAATAGAGCTGAAAAAAATTCATAAAAATAACTAAAAACTTCCCATATTTGCTAAAAAACAAACCTGCAGATTTAAGAAGCTACAAAAATACCAAGTAAGATAAACCCAAAGAAAGCCACACTAAAACACATCATAAGTAAACTTCTGAAAGCTGAAGACAAAAATAAGTAACGGAATTCATCTGGGAAAAAGTCAAAGTTTGATGTTATTTTGCACTGAGAAGACTACATAACAACAGCTCTGACGAGCTGATATACAAATGGATAGAATTATAACACAATATAACACAATATAATGTTTACAATGTGTTAGATACTTACAAGCCCTCTGACAAATATTAACATTAAATTCTAAAAAAATTCCTATGAAGCAGTAATTATTATTCTTACTTTACAGTTGGACAGAGACCCAGAAAGGCTAGATAACAAACTGAGACCCAGAAAGGCTAAATAACTTGCCCAAGGTCACACAGCTAGTAAGTGACAGAGCCCAGAATTCAAACTCACTCTGGTTACAGAGTCTACACTCTTCACTACGATGCCTGGAAATGGTCTAGTATAGTAGTACAGAATCATACACATATAGTTTAGTAGTATAGAATCAATAACCAAAATTGACAAGGTCCTTATAAACTAGATAAGGAGACAAGGAATAATCCAGGATTTAGTTCCAAATGTTTTTGTTTATGTTCGTTTTATTAAGATTTTCTTTAAAATGTATTAGAGCAGGACAGTATGGCTTATGTAGGCTTGGATATTAGTAACTCTCATTGTTGAGAATTAAGCTTATACTAAAGTTGTATTTGGTGGGGGCAATGTTTTTTCCTGCCAGAATCATCCAGTAAAAGACATCTGTGATTGTTTTTTAAAGTTGCAGTTAAGCAGTTAGTCTCCTTGGCTTACGACTTTTATTAAATATCAATGCTGATGTCATTTTTTCCACAGACCAACATCCTAAATGATTTTTACCAAGACAGATAAACTCTTAAATACAGAAAGCAGGTCTTTTCATTATTCTATTGATTAAAAGCAAAATACAAAAAAAATGAGCTACACGATATAGGCACACAATAAAAATCTTTGTCAAATTTTAACATGGCACAGGTTTCCAAATAAAATGATCCCTTTTAGAACTGGCAGGTCAATATTACCTTTTTGTTCTAATACGAGACCATTTGCAGAAATGTGGTTTCCTGTGAACTAAGAGAAAGCTAAAGTGTTTTGACACACTAAACTGTACTAACAACACCCACTGAAATGATGGCCCTGTCTTTGAATGACGTTTACCCTGAGACTGGAGGGGGCCACTGGGACATACTGGTACAGCCTGAGTGTTGAACACATAGAACCTCAATGGATAAAAGGCAGGGAGGGAGGGAGGGCTAGCGAAGGCTCTGGCCTTATGTCCCTTAAGTCTCTTCACCTCACTCCTAAGGTTCTTGAATAAAATGTAAAACTAAGGCCTTAAAAAACCTGCAGTGTGGGAATTGACTGCAAATGGAAATCAGAGAACTTTGGGGGATGATGGAAATTTTTGAAAACTGCTGTGGTGATGATTGTACAACTCTGTAAATTAATTTTAAAAATACAGAAGTATACAGTTCTCACAGATTAATTTTATAATGTATACAGCACAGCTCAATAAAACTATTTGGAAAAATATCCTGCAGGTTCTCCCCATTGCCTTCTGAACAAAGGCCAAGTTCGTGAAAGCATACAAAATCCTTTATGATATAGCCCTTGCTTATCTCACTTCTTGTCTTTCTTTGCCACCTGTGTTCCCCCAGCCCTCTGACCCACCACTCCACCTGTATTCTATTTACTGAACAACCAGCAGTTTTCAGAAAATCTAAAGTGGTTGCATACTACCGCCCTATACCTCTCACCCTGCTCTCTTTGCCTTCTGCCTAGAAGTCTTCCTCCCCACAGCTTCCTGACCACACCAAATGGGGGGATCAAGACACAGCTCAACCTGTCTACTATATTCTAGGATGCTTTTCTGACTTTCTGGGTATAATTGGCTATTTCTTCTTGTGTCCCTCCAGAGCACTCAGTCATTCAATGTCTATAAATACTTTTTCCCTAAAGGTGACAAAAGCATCTGCAATTCTATCAGAATGTCCATGTAGCACCAATCCCTTCCTCTCAGACCTATAAAGATAATAAGCAAGAGTATATTGAGACTAACAAGAAGGAGACACACCAAGGGAGGGAGTAACACTGAGGGAGTCTCTCCCATGGACAATACCAGCAGCTTTATAACCAGTCTCCCTACAGTAGTCAGAGTGAACCCCTTTAAAACATATATCTAATTTTATATATATATAAATCTTTGTCAAATTTTAACATGGCACAGGTTTCAGGTTTCAAAATGAAATTATCCCTTTTAGAACTGGTAGGTCAATAATACCTTTGAATGACGTTTACTCTGAGACTGGAGGGGGCCACTGGGACATACTGGTACAGACTGAGTGTTGAACACTCATTCATATATATATACACGCACACATATATACACATATATACATATATACACACATATATACATATATACACACACATATATACATATGTACATATATACACACACACACACATATATATATGAAAGAGTATAAGTTTTAGTCAGAGAGACTTGAATTTGAAGCCTGCTCAACCACTTACTAGTCATATGACTATACAAGTTGCCTTGCCAGTGAGCACATAATTTCCTCATCTGTAAAGTGGAGGTATAACTACCTTACAGACTCTTGCAAAGAATCTTCAAGATTAGTCACGTAAAGTTGTGCCACTTAGATATATTTCACTTTCACTTCCTTCCTTACTTAGGCTGTTGGTTTGATAATTGATGTTACTGAACCCCAGACAGGCTAAGAACCACATCACTGATTTACATACACTCTCCTCCACATTTAACCAAAACGTGACCAGCCGAAAAGCACCACAACTCAGGTTGATGTGCATTCAGTCTATCCCATGGCATCTCTGTCTCTTTTCAAATCACAATAGTGATGTTCCAATAAATGACGTTCATTTTCAGGCCATCAGCCATCAAGAAAATACTAAAATCTGCTTAGAACACTGTTTAAGAAAGTTGGAAAATACATATCAACTATAGACAGGTTTCTTAGAAGGAAAATCAACATGTTAGCACATAATGAATTAACATACAATCTGAGTAATTAAATAATATATAATGGCATGCTTCCATAATAGATGAAGAATTATGGAATCTTTGTTTGCAATCCAATGTGGGTAAGAAGAAATTTATTCATTCAACAACTATTCAAACGTTTGTTGAACAAATGATGTATGAAAGGATAAAAGAACCAGTCTAGAAGAGGTAACTTGTGATCTTCAGGTAAAATGTATGCTACAAAGCATAAGAGGAATGCGATTGTGTCCTTAATTTCAGAAAATTAACAAAATACTCAGGGTCAGGGATAATTAAATTCATAATAAGTATGTGAAAGAATGACTAGTTCCAAAATAATCTAAGATGAACATCTCTTAGCTGATATATGGATTCTATTAAATAGGTGACATGAGTTAAGTCATCATTAACTAGTAATTTTTCCTCTTGCCATATCAAAACTATCAACAAACATTGGAAAGCCTACCTCCAAAATGCATGCTGAATCTGTGCAGCCCACTGCCACCACTCTGGTCTACACCATTATTAGTTTCTCATATGGACAATTCCAGCAGCTTTATACCCAGTCTCCCCACAGCAATCAGAGTGGACCCTTTAAAACATATATCAAATTATATCATGTGCCAAATCAACATGTTTCAAAGGTTTCCCATTGTACTTAGAATAAAAAGCAAATGCCATGGACCCCATGACGCTTATACCCTGGCCCTTGTCTGCCCCTTTATCCACATCATCTGCCACTGACGAATTCATATGCTCCAGCCAGTGGTTCTCAAAGGGTGGTCCCAGGACTAGAAGCATCATTACCTAGGACCTTTTTAGAAATGCAGATTTTTAGGACCCATCCCAGACCTACTGAATCAGAGACTCTGGATTTGAGACCGAACAAGTTGTGTTTTAACAAGACTTTCAATGATTCCAAAACACAAAATTTAAGAATTACTACTCAAGACATCTACTATAGTTTAAATCTGTCTCACAAATTTCATATGTTGGAACAATCCCTGAATTCATATGTTGATGGCATTTGGAGGTGGGGCCTTTGGGAGGTAATTAGGATTGGGTAAAGTCATTAGGGTGGAGTCCCCATGAAGGGACTAAGAGGAAGAGGGACCTGAGCTGACAAGCCCTCTCAGCATTTGATGCCCTCCAAGGTATGATGATGCAGCAAGAAGCCCCTCACCCGATGCCAGTGTCATAGTCTTGGACTTCCCAACCTCCAGAATCATGAGCTAAATAAATTTATTTTCTTTATAGATTACCCATTCTGTGTAATTCTGTTATAGCAATAGAAAACAGACTAAGACAATACATTAGGCTTCTTTATATGGCTAGAAAATACCAAGCTCTTTTCCATCTCAGCACCTTTGAATTTACTGTAGTTCTGCCTAGAATGTATCCCTCACCTCCACCCCATGTCACCACCTTGATTGCCCCTTCTCCATCAACTATGTAAAAACTGTACCTGACCCAAATAACTCTGTATCGTACTACACTATTCACTACCATCACAACACTTAGTACAACCTGATTTTATTTACTTGTGTGTTGATTTTGTCTGTACATGAAAACATGTGCTCCTTCAGAGCAAGAATCTTATCTTTATCAACCACCCAGTGAGTTGCAAACAGTAGTTGCTCAACAACTATTAAAGAAATTAATGAATAAGCCCAGTATAAATCCATTTAACACAAGGTTAGAATAACAAAGTTAGAATAGTGAAAAAGCCACCATTGACTTATAATAACAAGTATCCCAATTGCCTGCTTACTATGGGCCAGTCCTTGGGCTAAATCTTTTCTTGTGTTTTCCTCTTTAAATTCTCCCTACAGCTCAATGAGGTAGAACTATTATTATCCTCACTTTAAGATGAAAATGCTGAGATATAAATAAGTGAAATAAATTACTCGAGGCTACCAAGCTGATCATTTGCAGAGCCAGGGTTCAAATCCAGGCTGTCCAACTCCAAAGTTCACACACTGCACCCCCACCCACAACTAACTCTTCCGAAAAATGTATCTGACCAGATATTTTCAACATACATTTCAGCAGACTACAGGGATACCCTGTTGAGGAAGTAGTCTTTCCAATTCAGATGTCCTATATATAAAACCTGGGCAAAGGGTACTCAGTTCTGTCAATCGAGTCTCACAAAATTATAATGTTAACTAATGAGTATTTAGAGAATGTACATTTTAGAAGACTTTTAAATTGAGTACAGATGTTTAGATAATAGTGTCAAATTAGAAAGCATTAAGCAGACATTAAGGCAGACCAAATTGGTCTTTTCAAAAAGCTGGGTCAGGATGGGAGAAATGTGTGCTTGCTAAGTAGGCCAGGTTACTCAGAGGTGGGTCTTCTAACTCAGAAATTAGTGAGGGGAGCCCAGCTTTGCCAAAGGATGAGACAGAGGAAGAAGCCTAAACCTGGAGCTGAAGGATTGACCTACAGGTTTTCAGGTGGAGTGGAAGGAAGCAGATTATCTTGCCAAGACCTTCACAGCAACCTGTAGATGCAGCACTGGAACCCAGGACTCTGGCCTGTTTTTTAACCATTAATCTGATGCCAGGGATGTTGGAACTGTCTTGGAACTCCACTTTTCAACAGAAATTTCTGGAAGAGATGAATGAGATCCTCTGCCTTAAGAGAGGACCAGGACATGTTCACATCATCCATCTGTGGGTTCCTGGAGGGGGTGGGGAGCCAATGGTCTCAGATTTTTGGAACCATTTTATTTTTATTTCATAGTTTCATCACATTCAGAAAGGTCTGGTATATTTCCTCATCATAAAAATCTCACTCTCAAAACTCCTCTCGAAATATATGTGTTGGTCTCCAAATGATGCCACACTTGCTTATATGACTAGATGAAAAACACTCAGGTAAAGGCATTTTACTGTATGCAGCAAAATATTCACACCATTCACCTTCACAACTCGAGCATTCATGGCTGATATCATTAATAAAACACAGCCTTAGAATCCCTCTTAATCCATCAATCAGAATCACCACTCAACATTTTGTGCCTCCCATATCGTGGATAATTGTATGGAAATAAAGAAGTATATGAGGCAGTATAGATTGACAATTAAGAGTTTCACCCTGGAGTTACACAGACACAAGTTCATATCTTGGCGTTGTTACTTACAACCATGAGAACTGAACCAGTTATCCATGCCAGGGTTTCTATCTCTAAAATGGAATAAAAATCATCCCTAACTCATTATATGGAGGTTATAAGAATTAAATAATTCCAGTAAATACATAGTCATTATTTTACTGAAATGTGCTACGTACTACTCTAGGTGTTTTTCACATATTAATTCATCTCACCCTCAAACAATCTTACAAGATAGAAAATATCATCGTGACCCTTTTGAGGAAACAGCCACAGGGAGGGGTAAGGGAAATTGCCCAAGGTCACAGAGCCAGTAAGTGGCAGAGCCAGGATTCAAACCCATGCAGTCTGGCTCCAGAGCCCACATATGTAAGCACTATACTATTAAGAAGACAACAATTCCTATACTTATTAGCTTCATGAAAGTAAAAACATTTGCAGGTTTTGCTTTGAAAGATCCAAGTGAAAGGAACTAGAAAAATACAAAGAATTACGCACTTTTCTTATCTTAAGCACCAGCCAAGGAAACAAAGAAGCAGCAGAATTCACTGTACCCAAGTACTGTGTAGTTATTTTGATACAGGTCAACAACTACAGCAGATGCTGGTATCCATCTTCCTGACAGGTGACAGGTAGTACCAACACTCTTCAGATCATAAGACCTTAAAATACTCATTTTATCCTGACAGTAGGGGTGAGAAATAACACGTAAATCATCATGGGGAGATGGAGGCCTAAGTAAATATTCCAGGAAAAGGGCTCCTTTAGCATAAAGTAGCCTTTTTCACACTTGTGCAGACTCCAGAAAGGAGGTATCCCATGGCTGTCAGCTCTGGTGTGCTCTGCAGATGACAGGTCTTCCAGCCAAACAGTTGGCTGGCTTTTTTCTAGCAATTCAATCTAGCATTCTGCTAGTACATACCCCAGCACAAAGCGGGCCAGGTTCACTTTATTACAAGGTTACAGACAAGCCATAGATAAAAAGTGAGTCCTTAAGTATCAGGGATTAATAATTCATGAAGTAATTATTTTTAGAATAATATTTAATTTCAGGAAATATGGAAGTTAAAGCTTTATCCTGTGCAGAATGATTTAAATTCCAGCTTAATTTCCATGTACTAACATAATTGTGGTGACTAATTTTGATAAAAGTACTTTGGATTTGCCTAACACCTCAGAGTGTTGAATTCCAAGGGCTTCAGTAAATCCTGAGTCACAAGATTGCTATTTCTTCCACAATTCATGAGACTTTTTGGTTAATACCCTAGGAAATGATCACAAGCAGGTTTTCACTCTCCTGATCAAAGACACAATTCCACCTGTGACCAACTTGCTTCCTGACTACGTCAGTTTCCTGTTGGTGCCTTAACAAATACCACACCTTAGTGGCTTAAAACAACACAAATTTCTTCTCTTACAGTTCTGGAGGTCAGAAGTCTAAAGTGGGTCTCACAGGGCTACAGTCAAGATGTCTACAGGGCAGCATTCCTTCTGGAGGCTCTAGGAGAGAATCAGTTTCCTTGCCTTTTCAATCTTCTGGAGATCATCCACCTTCCTGCACTTGTGGTCCCTTCTTCCATCCTCAAGCCAGTCAGTAGCACATCTTCAAATCTCTCTTGGTCTCTGACTCTCATGCCTCCTACTTATAAGCAGCGCTGCAATGATGGTGGCCCCACCTGGATGATCCGGGATGACCTTCCCATCTCAAGACCCTTAACTCAATCACATAGGCTAAGTCCCTTCTACCACATCAGGCAGCATTTATAGGTTTCAGGGATTAGGATGTGGACAACTGTGGAGAGCCATTATTCTATTACCATATTGACTCTTAAGGTTTTGACTCTTAAAGTCTTCTCTCCTAATCTATAAACTCATCAAGAATATTTAAGTTATTCTTTTAACTACGTACTACTTTGTTAACATCTAGTAACTCAATCTTATAATAATAAGTTATGTCAGGCTATAGTCAGGAATATTACCATAATAATATTACCTATATAAATCTGGGGATGGGAAGCACAGAAAAGAATTTTTAAATCTCAAGTTTTGCTTTTGTGTATTTATATATCTACCAATTTATAGAGTTTGAAATTTTATAAAATTTGAGGTTTGGTAGATAAAGTCATAAATAAAGTCTGATGATATGTATCACTTATCTTCACTTAACATATCACTTCATATATTTTATTAAAATGTGTGCTAAAGAAATTTCAAACCTAATTAATCTCCTTTCTACTGAAATGTTTCAATAGATCCATGAGCCTATATAAATCTCCCTGGATTTTGATCAATAATATTTTTACTCTTTAAGAATAAAGAATTTATGAACTATGATCTACAGTTTATCCCCCTATTTCAAATGACAAAACTTATCACTGCTTTGGCTTTAAAAGTATGTCTTCCCACTTTTAAAGCACTTTTTCTAGACAGCCATACCTACTTTCTTCACTTAAGTAGTTGACACTTATATAACTCTACACACATATAGCTGTATGTGTCAATACACATGAAAGAGGAGATAACAGAGAAAGTGTTAATCTGCCTGTATTATATCTTTGTATATTATCAAAGCAATTTAGAAAGTTTATAACTGAAAGTTAAATATGAGAAAGAAAGAAGACAGTTTCATATCTTACAGACGAAGTTAAATAGAACATTTTCTGAGTATGGTTTACAATAGAACATTTTCTGAGACTTTGTTCTAGGTGCTGTATGCCAACATATTCCCAAATACATATTTTTTCATTGCCTTCAAAAGAGGCGGTTATGCTGCCTTAGATAACCACCCTTCTAATCTGCACGACGCAATTCACTGCTATCTGCATGACATTCCACTTGAAGTGCACAGTAGAGCATTGTACTTTCCATCGGCAAATATCTAGAGTCATGTGGGGGTGAAATGTCTCCTCCAAAGAGCCAACAGCAACCCAGGAATCTTTCTCAACTGCACCCCTGAGCTGGCAGCCATCCAGCCGAGGTTCCCTAGACAGGTAGCATTGCCACTGATGTCTCACCAAGTGTCCTGTGTTGCAGATATTTCTCTCTCTCAACAAGCACATCAGAATGAACTCAAAAGAATGAAAAATAGTTCCATGTGATATTCTTCCATTGTTTTGTTCTGGAAGTAGCAATTGTTAAGTTACAAACCATGAATTTAATGCCAAACTCCTGCGCTCAGGTAGGCATGACAGTAAACTCTCAATAGCCTATAAAAAGGAAGATGGAAGGATAAAGGTAAATCCAGTTTACAGAAGAATCAATACTGTCATTAACAACACTAATAGGGAAGGTTCTATGATTTTTTAAAATTTCCTCTCTTTTTTTTTTTTTAGCATAAAAGCAGAAGTTAATGGGTCCCTTTAAATTTGGAAAAATCTGAGTGACAAGCCAAAACCAATAGGTTTTGAAAGGGGCCTGTGAATAAAATGCAAAAATTGCCTAGTTGGAGTCAAGAACCAACTCACTTTAACAATTGTAGAATCTAGACGGCAAGTGTAGGTGTTCATTATATCAATCTTTTACCTTGCCTGCATGTTTGGAAAAAAAACAAAATCAAAAGTTGGAAATAAAAAAGTAAAATAGAAAAAGAAATAATCCATAAGATATTGTTGAACCCCATGGGCTTTGAGAAATTTGCATAAACTTGAGGCATATTCAGGCTGACCAGTTTCTTCCTCTCTCCATATACAGCCCCACCACCAAAAAATTACATAAAAGCTACTATCTGAGAAAATGGGAATCCACATTGCTTCATAACTCTTCTGAATGAACAAAATGCAACTGGTACAGACCTAAAATCATTAGAGAAATTTCATTTTGCAGATCATGTCATACTGACATGTACTAGAATAGCAATTAAAATATTCTAAACCCATCCCCCTCTCCATGTAACTATCTTTGTCATACTCTCTTGAAGTCAGAGTACAAATTGCTCCAGTGCTAAGTGATGACAGAAACATCTCCCAATTACTCCTAGTTACACAGACTCAAAGATGGGAACAATGAAGTTCTAATGCCTACACACTCCTTAGTGAACTCAAATTTCCTAAGACAATGAATGATCAAAAAAGAGTCTTATGAAAGCTTCTACATAAAAGACAGGAAATAAGACCCAAATCAGGTTGGTGGGGGAAGCCCAGGAGGAGGGAGATACATATCCAACCCTCATTTAGATCAATTTATGGATGACTCCTAACACACCATAGAAAATCTGACACAAAAGCAAATGCACTGAACGATGCATGCCATTCACTGCCACAACTGAGAAATCCAAACATTTTGTTATTATTAGAAGGTGAAACAAATGTTCCCGCAAAAGTCAAATGAGAGTCAAAAGCACCATGTTTGCACTGCAGGCTGGGTGACAGAGCAAGACCCTACCTCTAAAAAAAAAAAATAATAATTTTTTTAAAAAGCACCATGGTTTACAGAGAGGGATACTGCTGCAGCTGCACAGACCTTTAGTGTCTCAAAGCATTGTACAAATACCTGCGTATTTCTTTCAAGCAACATGAGCATTAACTTGCAAATTTTAAAACCCTCTGATTTATCATTCCACCACTTCACTTATTTGCAAAACCAACTTTAAAAGTATTAAGAATTTCAAGATGGCAACATGAGAGCATCAGATCACGTGCAGGGGCTCTTCTGAGCTCAGGCTGTTGAATCCAGGCCTGATGAACTGGCAGAGTGAAGGAGAGATGTGGGGTGGGGTAGGTCAAAGATGCTGCAGGCTGCCCAAATGAAGGCATGTGGGAGGAGAAAGGGAGCAAAGGGGCTGGAAAATAAAGGGGTGGGAGGCACATGCAAAAGAGGAGGAGGAGGAAGAGTACCTAAAGGCAGTATGATAGAGGTGGAGAGGAAAGGGCTAGATCAGGGGTCCCCAACCCCCAGGCCACAGACTAGTAGCAGTCAATGGCCTGTTAGGAACCAGGCTGCACAGCAGGAGGTGAGCAGCTGGCAAGTGAGCAAGACAGTCTGTGCTCTGGCTCCTGTCAGATCAACTGAGGCATTAGATCTCATAGGAGCATGAACCCTACTGTGAATTGTGCACATGAGGGATCTAGGTTGCATGTTCCTTATGAGAATCTAACGCCTGATGATCTGAGGTGGGACTGTTTCATCCTGAAACCATCCCCCTGCCATCCATGGCAAAATTGTCTTCCACAAAACAGGTCCCTGGTGCCAAAAAGGTTGCAGACCACTGGGCTAGATCATCTGGATGCAGTTCACCACCCACATTGCCTCAAAGTCGCTCCTTGTTTTCTCTTTCCCTGGGATCCTCTCACCACACACCCAACCTAGGTATCACTCTCTCATGCTTGAAGGGCCATGGTCCCCTTTTTATGTTTTTTGAATAAGGGGCCCTGAATTTTCACTGTGTGCACACTGGGCTCTCCAAATTACATAAGTGGTTTTGCCTAGAAGATTTAGAAGATCACCTGTCTAGATAGAGAATTATAGAAAATAATTCCTGAGGAAGGTCCCCTTTGATAAAGTAATCTTTTAAAAATGTACTTCATTTGCAGATTATCTGTTACCTCAGTTAATAAAAATATTGACTATTAAATTAAATGTTGACACAAATGATCTTGTCATGTGGAACCATTACCTCCTTTTCCTCTCTAACAATTCCAGTAAACTAACAAATTGGAATCTGAAAGCCCCAGGTTGGAAATCTAGGAAGATGACAGAAAACATCGTCCTTCAGAGTAGCAATTCCTGAAACTTCCTACCCCAGGTCCATGCCTTAGCTACTCTGAAGGAAACCTGACCTTTCCTCAAAGTACCAGAAAGCAAAATGCAAGGAAATAATTATAAAACTTGATGGTTAAAGAACCAACCATGGGAATCTGCTATCTAGACACCATCAAGCCATGAGTGCAACATCTCTCTTCTGAAGAAAAGTTTATCAGTGCAAGAATAAGAGCCAAGAGCAGACTAGTCAGCAGTACCATAGCAGTCATGAAATAAGACCAGATCATCACAGGGAAGGCATGGGGTTTTCTTACAATTCTTCTTTGCTTAGAGCTCTATAAAAGCGCTAAAAGGGTCTACATTTTTTTAAATAGTAGGGCTATTTATATAATCTGTTAAATTACATTTATGACTGGCCCCCAAAAACTGGCTTTCCAGGAACTTTGAGAAATCTTTTTATCTCTAAGAGAAAAGAGCACTGAACTTTAATAAGTTTTTTTTTCTTTTTAATTATACTTTAAGTTCTAGGGTACATGTACACAACCTGCAGGTTTGACACATAGGTATACATGTGCCATGTTGGTTTGCTGCACCCATCAACTCATCATTTACATTAGGTATTTCTCCTAATGCTATCCCTCCCACATCCCCCGACCCCATGACACAGGCCCCAGTGTGTGATGTTCCCTGCCCTTTGTCCATGTGTTCTCATTGTTCAATTCCCACCTATGAGTGAGATCATGTGGTGTTTGGTTTTCTGTCCTTGTGTTAGTTTGCTGAGAATGATGGTTTCCAGTTTCATCCATGTCCCTGCAAAGGACATGAACTCATCCTTTTTTTATGGCTACATAGTATTCCATGGTGTGTATGTGCCACATTTTCTTAATCCAGTCTATCATTGATGGACACTTGGGTTGGTTCCAAGTCTTTGCTATTGTGAATAGTGCCACAATAATGTTTTTTTTAAAAGGGAACTCAGATTCCTGCTCTGCCCCTTCCCCTAGCACTCGCCCCTCATTTGCATAACAGGTAGAATGACACTGGCCAACTCCCCTCACAGTGAGGGTGAAGTGGATTTAATAGTGTACTACCAAAATTCACATCTATCTGGAAACATTGAGAGTGAATGTTATTATTTTCTTAGGACTGCCATAACAAATTAACACAAACTTAGTGGTTTAAAACAACAGAAATTTATTCTTGCACAGTTCTGGGAACTAGACATCCAAAATCAAGGTGTTTATTGGACACCTTCTCTGAAGGCTGTTGAGAAGAATCCTTCCTTGTCTCCTCCTAGCTTCCGGTGGTTTCTGACAATTCTTCACGTTCTGTGCCTTGTAGCTGTCTGACTCCGATTACTACCTCCTACTTCACATGGCCTTCTTCTCTCTATGGCCTCTCCCTATCTTATAAAGACACCAGTCATTGGATTTGGGACCCACTCTAATTCAGGATGACCTCATGTTGACTAACTATATCTGCAAAGACTCTATTCCCAAATAAAGTCACATCCTGAGGTTCTGGGTTGATATGAATTTTGGTGGGGACATTTATTTAACCCACTGCAGTGACCTTATTTGGAAATTGGATTTTTCCATATATAATTAGTTAAGGATCAAGATGAGCTCATATTGGATTAGGATGCCCTAAATCCAATAAACTGATGTCCTAATAAGAAGTAGGGAGGCACAGAGAGAAGGCCATGTGAAGCAGGAGGAAGAGACCTGAGTGATGAGACCAGAAGCCAAGGAATATGAAGATTGCCAGGAGCCACCAGACGCTGGGAAGAGGCAAGGAAGGTTCTTCCCCAGAGTCGATGGAAGGAGTATGGTCCCACCAACCCCCTTGATTTTGGACTCCTGGCCTCCAGAACTGTGAGGAAAAAATTTCTGTTTTAAGCCACCTGATTTGTGATAATGTGCTGCAACAACATTGGGAAACTAACCAGGAGAGGGGAGCAGAGTGTAGAGGTTTTTAGCTGAAAATAGACTATAACACTTATAGAGTTTTCACTGAACACACACACACACACACACACAAAACTAGGAAGAAACGCTTCTGTTTCAAGACAAACTCCAAACATATCGTCAATGTCAATACTGATTAAATTAAATAAGCATGAGTCAGAACTACTTGAATTCTATTGAATCTGTGCCTTTAGTCAGCTGTGTGGAGGAAAACATGTTTGCATAGACTAGGATTAAGCTACTAGATATTTCCTTTATTTATTCATTGATGTATTTGTTTATTTAGTGGAGTGGTGTTTTTAAAAAAGAAGGCTCTTTACATTGTTTATTCAGGAAATCCTTGCTAAAGAAACAACCAGCTCTTGATAAACAAACGATTCTTGAGGAAATTAAGAAATGTAAACAGAGAGATGCAAATGTGATGTGCAATTTAAGGCATTTACTCCCAGCAGTGCTTAGGAATCAGGACAGGATGAGGGCCTACCCAGCTGAGCTCATCATCCTGCCTCAGCCTCCCTTTTCCAGAAAGTCTGGTCACCTCAGGAGCAGTGGAGACATGACAGAGACCCAGAACTTCTAAAATGGCTTATAAAGGAAACCACCCACAAGCCTAAAGAGAAAAGAATGAACTTAGAAAGTAAGAAAAAGTCTCCAGCTGCAATCTCCTCACAGAGCTTTGTTCTCCGAGTCCTAGCTCTGAAAAGCACCCAGGTGAAATGAAGGGCCAGGGTCTTGGGTAATAAAATATTCTCTTCCCTAATAAAACCAACTTATTTAGCATCACTACGTGGTTTTTGTTTTTTTGTTTTTCTTAGAGAACAATGTTATATCCTTAGAAGCACACAAAGTAGACTTAAAAGAAGTTATTTCTGGTACTGTCAGTAATAAAATCCCTCTGAATGATATCCAATACAGAGTTGTCTTTTGCTGAATTCTCTGGTGCAGAAAACTCTATAATGAACTTTCAGTGTAAGGCTGGAATCGGTAGAAAGTGCTGTGTGTCTGTGTTGGTTATTCTCAGCTACTTTGGATCTGTTCTCCACCCTTCTCTGTGCCCGAGGGTGACTGTGGATGGAGCATCGCTGGCTCTCTGGCCCTCTGGTTTCCTGTTGAGTTTCTGTTGAAGGCACCAGCAGATCAGAAAGTAGAAAGGGAAGGAAGTTGGGGTAAACAAGGCACTTGTGGACCATAGGAAGCTCACACTGGGGCTGACCGTGACAGGTGGGATGGCTTGTCTCATAAGCAATATCTTGTCTCCAGCCCTGCCCGCCCCTACTGTGGCTTCACCCTCTCCCCTGCTGGGTCAGGGCCCCCAGTGTTGGCAACAACCCCTTGCTGTTGCCAGTCCCTGGGGGCCTCACAAGGCTTTGGATTCTGTCCACTCTGCCCAGACGACTACAGTAAAGTAGTTCAATCCTTCAGTACACATAGCCCTAAGTTAAATGTCTGCTCTTAGGGCCTGCTACTTGGTTTCTCATGATTTTTCCACGAGTCATGACCGAAGGTAATAATGCCAACATGTGTAAGTCACTTTTAAAGGTTTCATCCATGTTATTTATAAATCCTAACCACTCAAAAGATGACTTTACCTTACCTGCCTCCTCTATTCCACCTATTTACCTGTTGAAATTCTGCCTTATCCTTCAAGGATCATCTTTAACACTTTCTACATTCTTACACTTGCATGTCTCTGCTAACCCACAAAGAATTCACTGTCTTCCTTGTTCCCTTTTCCCTTTTATGAGACCTTATAACATCACTCATTAGAGCTATAGTTGGCCCGTGATTGTTAAGTGTCATGTGCCTATAGTCCAGCTACTCGGGAGGCAAGAGGATCAGGCTTGAGCCCAGGAGTTCTCAGCCTTCAGCCTGGGCAGGCATTTTATCTAGCCAGTGTAGACCCTGTACTACTTATGACAAACAAATGCAAGATACCAGGCTGGGCACAGTGGCTCACGCCTGTAATCCCAGCACTTGGGGAGGCATGAGGCATGGCTTAGCCATTCACCGATTCAATTATTCATTAACTACTTATTGAGGACTAGGCACTGTGCCAGGCACAGGGAAGGGAGTGAATCTGAGAGCCATCCCTGGCCAACATGAGTGAAACTGGCTGTCTCAGTGGGGACGTGGAAAAATACAAAAATTAGCTGGGCGTAGTGGCACATGCCTGTAATCTCAGTTACTCAGGAGGCATGAGTGCAGGAGAATCACTGGTGAGCACACTAGGAGGGCCCCTAGACTGGTTGTGGTTGATGCTGAGATATGCGCCATTGGCACTCTAGCCCCACCCAAATCTCACTTTGAATTGTAATAATTCCAATGTGTCATGGGAGGGACCCAGTGGGAGGTAACTGAATGATGGGGACGGGTCTTTCCCATGCTGTTCTTGTGGTAGTGAATAAGTCTTATGAGATCTGATGGTTTTATAAATGGGAGTTCCCCCACATAAGCTTTCTTTCCTGCTGCCATGTAAGACATGACTTTGCTCTTCATTCACCTTCTGCCATGAATGTGAGGCCTCCCCACTCATGTGGAACTGTGAGTCCATTAAACCTCTTTTTCTTTATAAATTACCCAGTTTTGGGTATGTCTTTATGAGCAGCATGAGACCGGACTAATACAATAGGAATGGGCTAGGTCAGACTTCCCAGAAGAAGGATGGCTAAACCACACTCCCAATTCTAAGCTGGGGTTCAATTTAAAAAAAAACAAAAAACAAAAAACAAAAAAAAAACCTCAATATTTGGTTGATTTTGAGAATCATTAAAATAATGTCAGTCACGTTTGCAACAGCAGAGAGATACTTTTCACAACCAAAATTAATACAAATTTGCTTGAATTCTGCTCTATGTAAAGAGAAATTATCCGCTTTGGTGAGGCTGACTATGAAACTTAATTCAGCTTCAAGATTAAATTATCCTCTGCTGGAGATTCACAAAGAGCAGCAAGATACAGGAAAAAATGAATTTAAATTATAATTGTACTTAAAATTTCAATACGTCATTGTGATCTAACAATATTTATTTCATGCTTAAACTACCACATCTTTTCCTCAGAGGAGCTTTTACTGGCAATTCCAAGCTGGATAGCAAATGTGGATAGCAAATGAGGTTTCTAGCTCCTCAGTCCTCTTACTTGACTAATAAAGACAGTTAGGAACACTGAGGGAAACACTTTTATTTTTAATAAATTTAACTATTTTAACACTATAAATATCCAACTTACAAATTTTCAAAGTTTATTATATATGTCATATGCATTGAATGTGTTACATACTCAAAGTTAACCTGTAAGCCATTTACTTGGAATGTGACATGTATCTTCCTATAGAAATGATAGTTAATAGTGCCTACATTCTCAGGCTAGTCCTCAAAAGCCTATCAAACATCTCTATGGGGAAACATTAGGCAATGGTCAAATTCAGAGCTCTGGTTCTGATGATGTAAAATGAGGTTAGGGCCTCTGAGGCAAAGATTGGAAATGAAGTGGTGGGGACAGTCAAGCAGTGTCTCTGAGGCTCTCGTGCTATACAAAGGAAAGAGCTAGGGCTTTGAACTCAAACAGACTAGGGTCATCTCAGATTCACCAGTTACTAGCTCTGTGGTCATCAAGAAATTATGTTCTCTTTGCCTTCACATCCTTACCTGTAAAAGGGGAATGGCTTGGGAGCACTGTGAGGATGAAGTAAAACAGCATATGCAATGCACCTCCATAATGCCTGGGACAGAGCAGGTGCTCAGTAAATAACAGCTCCCTTCCATTCCTCCACTGGCTTTCTGCACCTGTTACCTATCTTGGCCTACAGAGAAAATGACCTCTGTTGCAGGGTTGAAAAATTAAATAAAGTATGTGTGTGTCTGTGTATATATGTATGTGTGTGGTATGTATAAAGCCAGTAGGTAGTAAATACATGGACTAGTGAATAGGAAGAACTCAATAAACAGTGGTTTGTTTTATTTTTCCACTAGTAGCATACTTAACAACCTGCTTCCTTTTCCCTGGACACAGCCTGCAAAAATTCTGGCACACCAATTCTGCAGTGTGAATCATTGTATTTATCCTAACATATGCAAAGCTATTGTTTTTAGTTGATAATATGTTAACGGGTTCCTATTGGTTCCAGACTTACCTTGGTTAATCTGGAAAAGGGACAGGGAGGCAGTCTGAAGGCATCTGTTTCCGTGAGCTGATCAGCATGGCCTGAAAAAGGCCTTGGGTGCAGGGATGAGCATAAAGAGAATGACTTGTTCCCCAGTGGGATCCCATGCCCCAGGCCCAAGCCCAGTAGGGAGAAGAGCAGTACAGAGGCTGTAGTTTCACTAGGATATCCTGGGTATGAGCAAGCATAGGAGTGAAACACTTCCTGTGTGTGCACAAAACACACATGGCTCCAGCTCAGTGACACCCAAGGGACCACACCAGGGGTCCATATCTAGCCAAGGAAGCAATGTTCCTAAAAAGGACACCAGCCATGGTGGCAATGATGAAGGAGGCTCCAGTACCTTGTGTTTCCAAGTGCCTTGGACATCAGGGAAAGGTGAGTTCAAAGAGAAAAACTATGATTTGTGATCACATACGAGATATTCCTGGGACTTCCCAAACAAATGGGGAAAGGCTTTGTTGGAGGTCAGGGATGTGATGCTGAGACCTCAGTGGGATGCAAGCCAGGGAAATGTGAATTCCCTTGATGTGATTCATGTTGCATCCAAAGGCTGGTGAGATCTGAAGGAGTGTACAGATAGGAGGGTACCTCCAACAAAGAAGTACAGCAACCCTAAGTGAAGCAAATGCAGTCATTAGGCAGAGCTCAGTTTCAATGGCTTGATGGCATGACAGAATAAATGGTTACATTACGGCTGTATAGTAATATAGTTTCCAAATATTATGCTATCAATATTAATAAGCATGACTCTTTTTTAAACAAACACATGCTGAACTCTTATTGTTCATTGCTAAACAGAGATGACATAATGATAGCTTACTAGTACTTGTCAGGATCTTGGGTGGAAGACACTGTGTAAATATCAATATAGTTAGTTGAAGTGTTATTGTTTTCCATTCTGCATTGGAATTTTATATGGAATATAATTAAGTTTTTATCTCTAATCCTTATACCAAACAATCGGCACCTACTTGGGGTATTGTCTAGAATAATTATATTCTGATTAGCTTACAGTAGTTGCTCTAAAAACATTTCTTATGGATGCTTTTCATAGTCAATAGTTACTTTTGTGATGTATTTTTTCCAATACATCCCAACATGTACTGTTAAGATTTAAGTGGTTTCACACTAAGATAATATAAAACAATATTGTGAATATATCTCAGCTTTCTCTCAGATAGAGAACAGCTGTGACTTTCCTCCCTATTTGATCATAACGCTACCATTCCTGATCATTCAGTATGAATGTTTAGCTCAATAGATAATTGCTGTTTTCTGGCTAACATTTGAGTAGGTTGGCTTAAAGATGTTCGGAACAAAGCATTCTGGGATAAGCAAAGGATCAAGGTCCAAGCTTGACTGGAATAAGGAGGGCAGACAGGGAGCCTAGAAGGGAATGGCTGCAGTTACAGGGAAGTGTAAGTTAGAAGGGAACAAGAAAGAGAGGCACAGAGATGGAAGGCATATCACAAGTCTCCTAAGTGATCAATTAGAAAGCAAGTGGATGGATGAATAGCCTCTATAAGTCAAATTTTTTCTTATTGCACAATGTAATAGGTTATAGATATAAAAGTCTTGGGTGTGGAAAATTAAGGAAAGAAATTTTGAGCTAGGGAATTTCATAAAATCTTGCAGAAGCATAGAAAACATTAGTAAAAACAAATAGCTTGAATTCCAACATAAACAAAAGATGAAATACAGTAAAAACTGAATGAAACAAAATCAGAAGCCTAAGCTCTGCTAAAACTTATTCTTGCTTCGTGATATTGACAAGTCTTTTAATCTTTCTCATTTTCTTCCTCATCAGTAAAAAGAAAATGATGAACTAAAGTGATCTCTTAACAACAACAAAAATTTTTATAACTGGACATATGCAATAGCCCTGGATTTTCCATTTTGGGGCAATATGTGCTTTAAAAAACAAACAACACGTATGTCTTCCCTGTTTAGAAGACAGAATAAATCATTATCCTCCAATGAAGGGCAACTAGAAAGAGGAAATTCCATGTTGCTACTGAATCCATGTTGGAGTCTAACATAATTCCCATTTTCCTCTATTTCCTGAGAGTCACCAAAGCAGTAGCAAGTGCACCAAGCCCAAGGAGAGCTGCATACAGAGGCAAAGCAACAATCACCATGTGTAGCAGAAAGGGTCACAATTTCCCTGATATGCTATATCTAATTTTATTTTATGGTCTTGAGTAAGCCCCTAAATTTCCTTATGTCTTAGTTTTCTCACCTGGATGTGTAACTAATATTCTCAAAACTACCTTTGTCATAAAAAGATACCAAAACTTTTTTAAATACTAAAAATTGAGGCATTTACGAATAAAAAGTAGCAATTTTGAGAGGCAATGTGCTTTATGGGAATAGCATTGAACTTGGAATAAGACAAAAAACTGGGTTTAAAAGTAGGTTTGCTATCTATGAGCCAGTGACCCTATGACCTCTCAGTGTTCTTATTTGATAAGTGCAAGATTTTAAATATGCCCTGCCCACTCTAAGATTGCCAAATTTAAGTGAGATTATAGAAGGCATGGCTTTCCTTGAACTATATATAGCAGGCTATGCAAAGTGAGTTCTTCGTATCCTCACCATAATCATAATCACAAGGAACCTAATTACTTTCCACTCTCCCTCAGTCATTAAGTTTCACAAGTCCAAAACCTGTGAATCAGGAAACTTCACAAGTTCCTCAGAGGTTGAAAAAATATCTGCAAAATAAGTAAATTCAGCCTAAGTTTCATAACCTCAGACAAATCCAGGAAGAGTGATGGCACAATTACAAAGAGTAACTGCATAGCGTAACTGTTCAGTTACCACTCTTACCTGACTTGTAAAACAACAGCAGAAGGTGTTAACAAATGCTTGTTTACCAGTGAGTCCATACTGCAGCAAAATTCCTGGCCCTACTGAAAATGTAGTAAAAGCCTGTCTACAACAACTTGGGTCCTTATCCATGGAACAAAAACACGCACGTGGTCAGGACTGACCATGATAATGCTAATTAGAAATGTTTTCAGTCTTGTATCCCAAACAGACCTGTCCTGGAGAAAACATCTTTGCTAGTTTCATAAAAATGTTTGTTTCCATATGCTATTTTGAACGTTTCTTCTCTTCCACATTTTTATTCAGAAAGGCAGTTTTTTGTTTCCCCTGAGTACTACATGTATTCCCTTTAACTATAGGTGTAGCTACTGCCCAAGGGGCTCCTAAAATTATAGTGACAAGATAAGAGGAAGGGAGAGAACCACTGAAGCCCCTCTTGGTCAGAGGTCTATTTTGTGAAATGCTTGATGGACAAGAGAGCCCATTCTGCAATTTTTGTTTTGAAGACCTAAAACACAAACTCTTACGCCTACCTGCAATGATTCATCCTCCACCAAACCCCCTATGCCCAGAAGCCCTGTTTTACAGCAGAGAATATTTCTCCAACATTTTTCCAACTCTACATCTAAATCCATTTAACACTAAACCATTTTTAAAATTGTGTTTAAAATTACAACATAGTTATCATATTACGTTCCTATTTTTGCATCAAGCTTTTTGTTGTTGTGCTTTGTTTGTTTTAGTCTCATTCCTTCTAGATTTTGGCTTTGGCAAAATTGATTGAATTGCCAGTTCCTCGTGGGCAAGAATAGATTTTCTACTCAACTTTGAAATTCCCCAAAGAACCTAGAAGAGTTTTACAGCTACATAGAGTGAATGCTGTTGAGAGTTGATGGGCCAACTGGTCTCTTAGCAAAGGGCACCAAATCTTAGGTCCAAAACAAACAAAAAGCATCAATTCTGAACTTTTATCACCATTCAGGCCAAAAAAAAATGCCTTTGTATTTGTTCATGGTTACTGGCTGGCCCACATTCCCTCCATCTACTTGAAGTGTAGGCTGCCTATTTAGAGAGTAGAACGACCCTTGGCAATGGGTGCAGGAGCCAAAAAGCATAGGTTTCTTGGGCAGCCTGCATTACCCCGAGAGAGACATCTGTTTAGCAGGAAGCTTCCACTCTGTGCCAGCCTTCAGAACCATCTGTCTCTTTACGCTTCCGGACACACACACACACACACACACACACACACACACACACTTCCATGCATTTACTGGGTGTGAAAACCAAGTTGAGAGAGAGAGACGCTGGCAACATAGGTCTCCCTTGCAACAGAGCTTGGAGGGGCGCACGATAAAGAAACATTGTGATTACTCTACGGGCTTTGCATCCCTGGATGGAGAAAAGTTTTCCCACCCTGCCCATACCCCTCTAGCCCAGCTCCAAACTAGAACAGTAACTTATAGGCCTGAAAGACTTAATAAAGATCACCCGTGATGATCTTCAAACCTAAATTTCAAGGCAGTAGCTCTGATATAAAGTCTTCAAACACTCAGAAAAAATGCCTCTCTTAAAACTGCTTTCATAAGGGGAAACTAGAGAGGCAAAAGGGAAAGTGTTTTTTGGATGGGTGACCTTTTAATTACAAGATTGGTTGGTCTGATGAGGAGATTATAGAATAAAGTCAGTGAGACTAAGGTCACACAAGACAGACATATGCAAGCCATGGGCTGGGAGCCTCAAGGGGCTTGTCCTACTAATGTCTGTGTGTGTGCACATGTAAGTGTCTGGACACACCTGTAAATGGAAGGACAGGACATAGAAACTATTGCTTAAATGTATCCAGCATCTCTGCTGCTGCACATTGTAAAACTGACATCCAAGAAGAAAAATCTGTTTAACTGTTTGAAAAATGTTATCATGATTTTGTAATTTAGACCCTATCTTAAGAAATATTTGAAAACTCAACAAGTACTTTAAAAAAGAGAAAAGACAGCAATAAGAAATTCTAAAAAGAAAGAAGGAGATAATAGTACCAGATACCAGAGATGAGAATTACTGCAATTGAGCACCCAATCTGGCTCTGCAGTCAAGCAAAAAGAGAATAATGAGAAGTGACATAGTCCTCACCATCGAAGAAAAAGGAACATTATCAGTGCACAGAAAGATAGGTCTCTCTGGACTGAATTTTAGGATAAATTTATTGCATAGAAATATACAGACAAACTAATAGGTGGGCAAATATTGACAAAACATTAAATAACAACAAACAGAGCTTCATAAAGCAACTTAGTACAGAAGTTTTGAATATGGGCTTTTTAGTAGGCAGGACTGGGTTCAGATTAGGAACTACAACATTGAACAAATTACTTAAGCATATAAAGCTTTTAATTTCTTACCTCTAAAATGGAGGTGATGGTACACACCTCTCAAGGTTATCATGAGGATTAAATAAGATGGCACAGGTAAAGGATCTTACACAGTATCTGGCTAGGAGATGCTTAAGAAATGTTGGTTCTACTCCCATCCCTCACCCCCACACACAATGGTTGGATTCAGGTCTTTTTGTGGATAGAACAAAAATCAGAGACCTAATGCCCTTGAAGCATTTCCACAGAAAGCGTAGATACTACAATGGCCTGAATAAATTGCCAGTTAGAGGCAACAACAGAGCTTTGAGAACCTGGTGGGATGGTGACTGGCCTGTCTATACTGACAATGGTGTCAACACAATGAGGGAGTTGCTGAAGGGGTGTCAAGACTCAGCTATCCGGTAAGTACCTAAAAGGTAGATGCTGTCTGTTGCTCATCAAAGATAACTTGATGCTTGAGACATCCTTTGTCAAGCAGTGGGATTACCATCATTTGAGTGCCTCACCCAGATAGTGGACCATCCCACCTACACAGAGAGGGTTGGCTGAAGGCATGATTGTAGATAAAGTCATTTCTTGTTCTCAAAGAAAACACACATGTGACCCTCTCAAATGCTTAGATAACAATGAAATGGGATTCCAGAACTCCGCATCATAGAGCATTGGAGCATAATTTGAACTTGGAATATACGAAAATAAATGTCCCTTACTTAAAAAAAGAAAACAAAAAACAAAAAGTAAAACACCTCTACGTGGCTGTTAGAAACATCTTATTTTTAATAGCATTGTCACCAGATGGAAAAATGAATGCACGCATTATTGGATTCGTAAATACATACCAATCTTTCACCATATGTCTGACTATAGTAGGCCTCTGTGCGTGTATTATGTCAATTAATTCCAGCAAAGGAAACCAAAGGTTATATACTGAATGATCATTGTCAACTATACTTGTACACATCTAGGTACAACTATAAGTTTATATTAGTGATCCATAAAAGAACTGTTAAATTAAATAATCCTACATAATCAGGTATATGGTCCATAACACAACTAAAGGGACAGAAGCAGAAAATGACCATTAGAAGAAAAATTAAGGTAATTTAGTCATCATATACATCATGATTTGAACATAACTAACAATTTCATTAACACAAAAATTCTAATACTAAAAGTTCTTTAGCTAAATAAACAATTAACCAAAATGTATTTCCACAGCCAAATTCCAGCCGCTGGCAAGTTTTATAATATCTTCACATTTTCTCAAATGATGAAAGCAAATCAACAGCATTAAGCCAAATTGACAGTTTAATTACACCAACTCTCTGTGCAAAAGCCACTGCAACCAATCAGGTCACAGCTAAGGTTGCTGTGTCACCTCCTAAAGACTGGGTTGCCAGAAAAACCTCAGATCATTTGCAAGTACCCAAACATGAAGGAAATTTTGGGTTCAGCAACAGAAGAACTGATATACTTGGAGCATTTTCAAAAACTCTTTCCTATGCCAACCCTTCCTCATCTTCCTGAAGACACAACCTTTCATTCACTCAGTATTTCTGGCTTGTTCACTGTGTGCCAGGCACTGTGCTAGGCATGTGGGGAGGGGACAGTGGTGGGCAGAGTCATATCAGACACAGGCACAGCCCCTCTAGAACTCACAGACATTCTCAGAGCTAAGCATAAATTCAGAGCACTGTCCTATGGAAATAAAGGACTTACGATCAAAATGCAGATACATTAATATGCAAAAGTGCTCTTCATAAGAATGTATCACAGGTTGCACATGCTCAAATTACACTTGGGAAAATGATCCCACATAACTGACACACACTACTACAACTCTGTTCAAATACCTATCCCAGGGTCCCACAGCCAGGGTAAGGGCAGGGGAACTGTGCTAAACCATGCTCAGGAGAGCCCACCAGAGCCTGGAAAAAGCACCAGGAATCTGCAAGACCCAGCTCTCTGAAGCCACTTCACACTCAGCTTCAAGATGAGCCTCATATGACATTGATAAATTATTAAATCTGTTGATTGCATGGCAGATCAGGAGCCATAGGGTAAAAGGCACTCCTACATGGATGTAAAAACACCTTTAGTTAAGAGACAGATGAACTCAAGGTGAGATATCAACATTAAGACATCACATGTCTTTACACTTTACCATATACAATTTCAAAACATTTACAATGAGACATGCCTTAAAGTTTTGGTAATGCAAGGAACCCTCACACACAGAGCAGTCATGAGAGAGATAAATCATTCAGCAATTATTTACTGAGTTCAACAGCTGAGCATGGCTGTTGCTGGGGGAGAAAAGGAGACCCCAGGAGTGGTGGGAAGAACAGGCACAAGTGCCCCTAATACAGATTTCTGTGCAGAGGCAGGGAGTTAGTGGGAGAGTTGAGAGAATCAGATTACAAAAACAGTTCTGGCACTTCTTACAGCACAAATTTGGCAAGCTGTTCAGCCCCTCTGAGCTCCCATGCTCTCATGTGTGAAAACGGAGATACCCACACCTACTTCATGGTCACTGTGAGGATTAAATGATAGCAGTTATGGTGACTTCAGGCAGTACAGCCAGACAGTACTAATGTAAATTGGACTTTACTGCTCAGGAAAGGGTGGAACCTTTCTGTGCCTCAGACTTCCTCATCTGTAAAATGGGGATGATAACAGTCTCTTATAAGGTGGGGTAAGGATTCAATGAGTAAATTCATGCAATGAGCTCAGAACGGTTGGTCGATCTGGTGCATAGTGAAAACTCAAGACAAGTAGGCTCCTATCACTGCTATATTCCTGATGCTATAAGAGGGAGACAAGATGGTTGGGGGAAGGTTTTGAAAGAGTAGGATTTCACCAGGAAAGGCTGGTGGGGTAGAAGGCACAGATGTGGAGCAAAGGCAGAAAGCACCAAAGAGGCAGGAGAGTGGTCTGGGAGACCTGAGCCCATGATGGCAGCCATGCCCCTCATCATCTGTTTCTGCTTCACTCAGTTCCTGAGCTACTCAAAAACAGCATAGAACCCTCTCACCAGCTCAGACACAGCCAGAGGAGTGGAAATCAGAGCTTTCATCATGGGGCAGGTGCCCAAGATGAACCCTGGACACGTTCATGTCCCATGGGACTCTTCATATTCCCAGCCTTGCCCATTACCACCTCCAGTCTCCATTCTCTGCTGGGGATGTCTGGTACCCTGGAACCAGAGCCTTTTTCTGATGCCATTTAGTTCAAGCTCCAATACAGCCCCCACACCACTCCATATGGAATATATTTACTTTTTAAAATATATTTTTGCTTTTACAGAATATTTTCACAGGACATAATTTTTTAAACCCATCCCTGAAAAAGACTACTACTTGCTATCAAAAATAAAAAGGTCAAGATTGATCTCTCCACGTTTGTGTGCATGTGCCTGTGTGTGTGTATATGTGTGTGTGTGTGTGTGTGTGTGTGTATCTGTGGGGAGGGTGGAGACAGCAAAAACACCAAGTGAGAAAACAAGGCATAGAATTGTATATAATATGATCACACTGTGTAAAAGAATGGATAGGCATATATGCCAGCACGTGGATAAGAATTCTTAAAGAATACAGAAGAAAATGTTTATGGTGATTTTTCTTTGGAGAATAGGACTGAGAAATCTACAGTGGAAAAAATACCAACTTTTCACTTAACGCACTTTTATGCCTTAAGTTTATATTATGCATGTATACTATTTTAAAAGCTGTTTTTTAAGTGAGTTTTAAAAATAAACAAAAGATCCCATATCAGGAGTTGATTCTAATGCCTAAATAAAAGTATGTATTTCTGATACATAGTAAGTTACTGATAAGTGGCAGCTGCCTATGGCTCCTGTTATTATTTGTATTATTATTGTGTATCAAGGCTATTTATGTGTGTGAAATCTTCCCTGTGAGGCTGTGAGTTCCATAAGCACAACTCACATCAGGGCTGGCCCTGGCATAACAGTGTACACACCACCTCCCACAAAGGAGTTCATCACTGCAGACTTACTAAACCAACACCCACAGGAATGAATGACCTGCCCAGCGACCCCATCACTGAGGGAGTAAATGTATCCTTATCTCCATTTTGCAGATGATGAAAAAGGTGTCATGTAAAAAAGTAAAAAAAAATTAGGGGAGGAGTTCAAACAAAATCAAAATCCCAAGGCTCCAAGGCAGAACTTCCCATCAGCAAACATTAAAACACAATAGATCTGGCCGGGCACACCCGTAATCCCTTTGGGAGGCCAAGGCAGGTGGATTGCTTGAGGTCAAGAGTTTGAGACCAGCCCGGCTAACATAGCAAAACCCCATCTCTACTAAAATACAAAAATTAGCTGGGCATGGTGGCAGGTGACTGTAATCCCAACTACTCAGAAGGCTGAGGCAGTAGAATCACTTGAACCCAGGAGGTGGAGGTTGCAGTGGGCTGACAACATGCCACTACACTCCAGTCTGGGTGACAGAGCAAGACTCTGTATCAAAATAACAAAAAACCACAATAGATCTGACTTAGTGCTGAAGACTAAGAGAGACCCTAGTGAAAACTGCAGTGGGAACTACTAAGATGTGAGTTTTCTAAAACAGATCAACAACACTATTTCATTGTACACATATGTATGTAAGTTTCTCCCCTGACACTAATGAAGTCACCTTAGAGGCACACACACATGTTCATGGGTTACAGACATGAACAGAGTGAAAAAAAGAAACACACTCCTAAATATCTACAGGGAGCACATGCAGGAGGGTCCTGCTAACCAGCCAGAAGCAGGAGGCACCATGGAGCTGGCGGGGTGATGGCTGACAAGAGTCACCTAGTTGAAGGTAGCCTCCTCCACATGACCTTGGGCAAGTTATTGATCCTCTTTGAGCCTCAGTTTATTCATCTGTGAAAATGAGGTGATGGGTTACAGACATGAACAGAGTGAAAAAAAAGAAACACACTCCTAAATATCTACAGGGAGTACATGCAGGAGGGTCTTGCTAACCAGCCAGAAGCAGGAAGCACCATGGAGCTGGCGGGCTAATGGCTGACAAGAGTCACCTAGTTGAAGGTAGTCTCCTCCACATGACCTTGGGCAAGTTATTGATCCTCTTTGAGCCTCAGTTTATTCATCTGTGAAAATG